>NC_057853.1:98322063-98324563 GCF_015237465.2 Chelonia mydas
TAAGTTTTGATTAAAATTCTTTCCCTTTAAAAAATTCAGATACGTTTTGATATATTGCTCATAGCACTTAATTGACTGACCTCATATGTCCATTATGTAATTTGGGTGGCTCGCTACTGTAATTCTAGTAAGAATTTGTCTCTGTTTTTTCCTCCTAGGAGTTAGAACAGAACAGGATTTGTACGTTCGTCTAATAGATTCAATGACCAAACAGGTGAGAAAGTTTAAGCTTCGGTAACAGTTTAAGTTGCTGAGTTTGTATCTCTCAGTTTAGAGGGCATGGTACTGAAAATTGATCTACTGTATCTATTTTTCTTTTAGTTTATTTATCATGTTAATTAAAATTCCATATTATTGGAAAATATTTAGAAAGTAAAACAGTTTTATTGTTACTACCCTAGGTAGTACATATATGTAACATTAAATGCCTGGCCCTCTGAGTCAAATTTTAATCTAATTAATTTTAGCAATGGATAGTTAAAAGAGAAAATGCTATACAGTTGCCCCAAGTTTATTTTTAAATGCACTCTTTCCATTTGGAACGTATTTTACATATTTTCCCCGATGGGCAAAGTCAATACTTCTTTCTCGACATCTTAAAACTTTGAATGTGATTTGTCCGTTTATTTTATAATGTGATGATCTAGTAACGCGAGACGTTTATTTGGATTTAAAAGTTAAATGTGTTGAGGTGAAAAGTCATCTTGTTCTCCTCTAGTCCATATTCACCTCTCAGCCCCCCATCTCCATAATTCAAACTCCATGCTCCAGGGGTCACCCAAACCCGTCCATTTCCCTGAGATCAGCTTCTGTTTCTTCTTCAAATCTCTGTCATACCTTGTAAATAACATAATTACAAACAGTTCCTTATTAAATTATTTAACCTGTCTTGGTCAACTTTTCCGATGATAACGACATGCTATCAGTATTGCGCCATAGCAATTAAAGACAGAAAGCTATTTGTTAGCTTTTGATAATGTTCAACTTTTTCTTTTTTTTTCCCGGAGAGACATTGGATGGGGCGGGGAAGGCAGAATTACAGTGTTCTGAAAATCAGATTCCAGATATGTAAATTAAAACCACTCGACAAACACGCCATTTTTAACATAGAATTTAACTGGTGTGTGTGTTACACACATAGGTGAGAATAGCTTCTCCAATATATGTTTTGCTAACTTTTAAGACCCAAAACTAAGAGCAGATGAGTCTTTAATTTTTCCCTTCCCCAGCGGGAATAACGGGCTATTCCATTCGGCACACAGATCTAGGATTCCCCCCCCCCCTCAGATTTCAGTCTTCCTTCCCCACCTCCCTAAAAAGTTTATACTTATCTTGACAAAAACAGGATTCGATTTAAATGTCTCCAGTAGTCAAATTGTGTGATTTCCTTTGAGAGAAAAACAGATCTGACAGGCAAACTACTATCACTCTGACAAAGACGAAGGCGTTGTACTCTTCAATACTTATTTCAATAGGTTACAGAGAAGCCCCTTTTAAACTCTGGAGCGCTCTTGAGTTGACAATGTGGTTTTATTTCCTTTGTATAGACCAGCTAAATGTTTTCGGAAATCGCTGTAGCGGTCTAATTAAGAGGCTGATACAGGCAGCTATAAGTTTGGAGGCTGCTGAATAAAAGAGTACAGAGGCTACATTTTAAGTACACTTTTATTGTTCATTTAGCTTCGTACCTTTGCAGTACAAACAGTGCTGAAAATAAAGGCTTTTAATCTCTCTTCACTGACGGGAGAAAAAATAGCCCAGTAACTGATCAAAGAGTCAATGGCGCTGAACCGACAGTTTATGGATTTCTGTTTGTGCTACAAAATAAAAAATAAATCACATATAAATACGGGGATTCATCAGAGGAGAAGTAACAATCGCCAGAAGTGATATGGCACGCTGCAACAACAAACATTTGCAGCCATAGAGACTGCTTGTTATGTCTGCGGTGACATATATTACTTGTGTGTTTTCAAAACAATACCTGTCTATAAGGCTATAGGTTACCGTTGCAACTGGGCCATCTTTCTCTTTAGTGACTAGTGCTAGCTATGCGGGCTTTCATTTAAAATAACAATGGTAATAACCATGGCCCTGTCAACACACAACTGGAAATAAAGTAAGTGTCAAAGTGGCTGAGGAGGTTAGAGGGCACTGGTGATATCATGGCCACTGGTGATATAGTTTCCAGAGGGGAAGCCATGGCGAGGATTAGATCTATTGCTTTTTTTTTTTTTTTTTTTTTGCAAAGCGGGACTTGGTGGAGAATCTCTTTCCCAGCCCCACCTTCGTTTTGGAGGCGCGCAAGGCTAGGGAGCGTGCACGGCAGCCGTGGGACTGGAAGAAAGTGCTCTCGTGGCTAGGCAGGAGCGGACTGTTCAGGCCCCTGCAGCATTAGGAGCAGGGGAACAGGAAGCAGAGGCAGGCTCTGGTGGCGGTGGCTGGCCGCCTTAGGAGTAGGGAAGCTACAGCCGCTTTAGAGTGGTCTCTTTAGAGTGGT
>NC_057853.1:98332063-98337063 GCF_015237465.2 Chelonia mydas
AAATCTATCCTATTTCACCCATACATTCCAATGGCTGTAAATGATTACAGGATACCGCTGTAACTGCTAAACCAAAACCACACTGCGCGAAAATAATTCTTCTGTGCCATCATAATATATTTTATTAGAAGGCATAGACATTCCTGGTAAGAAACATCCTCTTGACTTTTCCTTTCCTTGTTTGGGTTGAATGTATATGAAGGTGCAGTGTCCAACTGTTGAAAACTGAAAAGACTGATTGTGGAGGAACACGGGAAGGCAGGATTACATTACTATCAAAACATAAAGCGGCAACTCACTAGTAAAGCAATGGCAGATCTGCTTGTGCACACTGAATGTGCTTGCAATGTATTACTGATAGCATGCTCTGCAACGTTTTTCCAGATGGTACTATCACAGTCATACTGCTAGTTGGCATCTCTGTGGGTAGTAAATGCCCCCCCCCAATAAATCTGGCATTATTCTATAGAGTTTAGGAGACTTATCATTCCAAGTGTGTCCTACTTTCCTGTATAGAAGCCAGACATCTGTTTATCCCATTTCTTTCATACAGAGTTTGGAATAGCTTTAGTTTTGGGGGGAAAAAAAGTTTTGTCATATTTAACAGCTGTTACAAAATTTCAACCCTGTAGGCTCTTAAAATACTTTTCAACTGACCTCAGATTTTATTCATAATTGACATTGCTTTTAGAAAAGAATCCCCCACATTTAACCTTTCATTGTCTGTAATTTCATATTGTCTTGAGTAAAATGAGTTGACCCTCAAGCTTAGTTTTATATGTTGGGTTCCCAATAAATACCGTTAATTCATTTATACTCTATGTTTACACCTTTAAAGTAATTGTAGAACAGTAGCTGAAGACTGATTGGAGTTTTTTTAGTCAACAGTGTTTCCTTTCACTTCCTGTCACAAAGGTCAAAGAAAGCTGACCTTTGCTGGCAGTCCTAGTCATTGAATTATTCATGTGATTGACTTTTTGTCAGTGCACACAGTTGTGCTGTGGGACATTTTATTCATTTACCTCATTTAAAGCGCCTTTCTGCACCTGTTCAAGTATTAATATCATGTAATTTGGGCCTAATGCCGATTTTGCTGAACACTCATTATATTTTTTATTAGCTATATTTCCAAACGATTATGTATGATTATTACCAAGCTTTACAAACAGCAATGGGTTATTCCCTAGACCTTTACATCTTCTTGTCAGGTTGTTTTCAGAAGCAAGGAGGATAAACATTTGACCAGTCCCAATGTTTTTATTCCTACTCCATATCCAACCAGAGAACTTAAAGCTTTTTCCCTTATGGCTTTGCGAAAGCATGATTAAATCCAACTCTGCAGAAGCTGTACAAATGCCAGCATTTATAAGGTCAACGCTTTTGTTAAAAATGCTATGTAAATGAGGATCTGCAAAAAGGGACATTAAATAAAATTAAATTCATTGTCTTCTTTAATGTCATTTACATTTTGGCTAAGCCCTGGCCTGTCAAGGAGGATTTTTTAAATAATTTTAATTACACATCATTTAGGGATCCGAGGTTTTCTATTCAGTAGCATTTGGATAACCTGCAAAACGGTGACTGTTTATTAACTTCTTAAATGACAAGTTGTCATTTCATCTGCATAATGCGCTGAAAACAGGGCAGTTTAGAGTAAATTTTTTTGTTCTTAGTTCTCTTTAAGAAATGCACATAATTATTGCTGGATAGGCATTGGATTCGCTCAAATGTTCTCTTTACTTTGATTGTGCTGCACAAACTGTTATTCAGTTCAAAGTACATTTTTAAAATTGTGACTTTTCTGTGTAAGCGTTTTTCTGTCATTTTCTGTTGGCATTGATTTCAAGAATGTAGTATATTTTAGATTAGTGGCTATGGCTGCGAAGGATACATTCCTGGGCTGAGACCATCACTTTGGCTTTTCAAGCTCACAGGTGTGAATATCTCTGTATTGTTTACAAGCAAACTACCACACCTAGTGTTCTGGAGGCAAAAGATATATACTACCCCATTCATTAGTTCTTCCATTCATATATTTGCACAAAATATAGATTGAATGGTGGCAAAAACAAACTGCACGTGAAGGAAAGCTATAAAATTCAGCAACACTGAAAACACCATTTTTTTAAAAAAGGAAACAAGCCCGAGATACTACTCTGAAATTGTTATTTTTTTTAACCCAAGTTTACCAAGATTATGCAGTTTACATCGTTCAGTCTGAATCTATATTCTTAACCACTGCAGCAAACCACAGTTAATTAAATTGCCTAAATATTTAGATGCTTTACTAGCAGAGGAATACACTCATACACATCCTTAAAATCATTGTTCTGCAGTAAATCCCAAGTGGAATAGATGAGACTTTTGTAACATTCTTTTTTCTGTGTAATATACTTGCTTATTTCTATAAAGCCAAATGCTTCTATAGCACTGTTGTGCAAAGGAATAATAAAGTAGTATGTTTTTGTGAGAAAGGAAAAGAGGGGGAAGGGATTTAAGCAAAGCTGTCAAAAACTATACTACAAGAAATATCCTGATACAAACCATCCTTTGCTTCTGTTACAGCCTTATCAGGTGAAAAGCAAAGATACTGCCAGAGCCTATAATTTTGTTAGGATGCCTTTGATGAATTGGATTAGGTTATGGAAAAATCTTTCAAACTCAGAGTTCTGGTACGCATGCTTATAGGAAGTAAATAATTATTATCGGACAGTGAATAATGAAAAAAAGCACATGAAACAAAGCAGGAGAAGCTGTTCTTATGAAGCCTTTTTTTGTAACATATACATATAAAGAACCAGTATTTTAGATGGATGTATTTAGAATAACACGGATGCAACAGTGTTGAGTTACTTTTGAAAGATGGTGAATAATGTATTAGACATGGGTGTCCAAGAGGTGAGAGTGGCAGTGGGAGACATGTTGGAGGAGATGGAAATTCCAAGCTCTAACGATGGAAATTGTCACTGCAGATGCCAGGAAGTGATTGACAAGCAGGGCTACAGGAAGTGAAAACTTAGGGAGCTTAACCTGTGCTTGGCAGAGCTTCCAGAGCTTACACTCTAAAAATGAAAACCATTCACCTCAGTCAAGCTGCCAGAATACAGGCTCCTCTTGTTTGTTTATCTTAATAGCAAATCTCACAAAAAACATTTGTGGTTAAAACTATATATAATAAGATAGTATACTGGCATTATTAATACTTTAAAATAAAGATGTGGCTACAATTTAAGAAAAAAACAAAGCTGGAAAATTGTACAGGTCAAAGGTTTGCTCTGGATTTTACAAGAGTCATAGGTTTGACTGTTTTGTAAACGGGTTTGGTTCATTAAAAATATCAAACTGAAGAAAAAAATTGTTAGTTTATTGATATATTGTCTTTGTTGATTCAAAATATAGTTTATTCAGCTATGGCTCTTATTCTCTTATTGAATTGATGCTTTTGCTTTTTCTCAGACAAAAAAAGAAATCCACAGAGCATGAATAGTATTTGTTAAGTGCGAATGGAATGGATTTGTTTTGCACACTTTGTAGATTCTAGTAAGTTTTGGCCAGAGGCAAATTACAAAAAAGAAATCTGTGATTCCTTCAACAAAAGTTTCACAGCCAGAAAACTATGCAGAACCAAGCATCTTGTACTCGTGGTGCCAGGAGTGTATAAAGTAAACTGCATCATCTGAAAACAGCAGTAAGGGTAGTGTTATGTTTTCCCAATAATTCACTAGGAAATGAGTTTAACATGTGTGGAAAGGAAGGGGCTTACATTTGTGTTGTTGTAAGACATGTAGCATAGGCCTGGCTAGCGGAAGAAGTCGGCTCCAGCTTGTCTCTAGTGAAAGACGAAACACGGTTACACATCTGGTGAGAAAGAACAGTTCATTTGCCGAGACAGCTCTCTCTCTCTCTCTCTCTCTCTGTGCTGCAGCTGAAAGAAGCTATTTTGACAGAAACAAAGCCATGGGGGTTGGGGTAAGCGATTAGCAGTATTCAGCCCACTAAAAACTCTTTGGCCTTAATGATAAAGAAATTGTAGGGACTGGGGTAAGAAACCTGGCCTAATCCTTAAAGAGTGTTTAACAGGCTTTTTAAAAAGTAGAAATACAAACGATAATTTCCATATAAAACTCCTACTGCACTTTATAAAAGTTTCTATAAAAAATTAAAAGAAAATTGAACCAAAAATTTATTTAGAGGTTAGGAGAGTTATTGAAATGAAAATCTCCAGACTCATTTTTGGGGTAGATTCATCTGACCATGACATATGTAAAGTAAAAAGTTGATTTTATTGTATGTATGAAGAAGGAACATTCCCTCCTTTAAAAGGTGAATGCACTACTCGTGCTCTGTACATTTAGTTAGGTGACCCCCCCCAAAAAAAGTCGGAGTAGGGTTATTAATACACAATGGATAGATGTGAGTGCCTTTTATTTTGAATAACAACCAGTAAAATTGAATTGGTCTTGGTATTGTGTGGATTGTCAGGAATGCTCTTTACCAAACCAGATTTGATTAGGATTTCCTCTACAAGTTTGTGCAGACCTTCTGTAGTTCACGAGATGCTGTTGGGCAGCAAGGTAACTTCATCCAGTCCAAATGGTATGATTAAGCTCCAGTTATCATTGTTAGCTACAAAGTGAGTTTCAACATTACTTCTGACCATGTGGAACAAATAATTCATGAGAAGAACTCAGAGTATAAAAAATTGAGGGACTGATTCTGCAGTCCTTACTCAAACGAATTCTCATTGACTCCCACTGATGTCAGTAATGGTTGCCTGAGTGGTGATAGCAGGATTGGGCCCTAAGTGCAAAAATGCAAGTTATTAAGGAAAAACAGATACCCTGAAAAACAACTTTCTGTTTGTCTGCATTAGGTAATGTGATTAGGTGAGTGAAGATGTCTCAAACCTATGTGTTCTTTACGACATAAATATTTGTCTAGTTTTTCTTTCTTTTGTGCCCTGATATTATTGTACTTGTATTATATGTTTTTACTGTTTG
>NC_057853.1:98342063-98362063 GCF_015237465.2 Chelonia mydas
ATAAATGCCTTATAGTAATTACCAAGTACTAGAATTATACTAGACTACTATTACACTAAACAGTATTAATTAATATTACAATTTTAAAAAATCTTAAAATATACACACATATATGCATACCATTAGGTTGTTTAAATGAAATTATCTTGCTGCAGTCCCTAATGGAGAACCAGTGCATCTTAATGGAGATTTCAATCCCTTGTGTTTTGGACACTATGGTACAACAACTCTTTTTAAGCAGCATTATGGGTACATTACAATGATGGGAAGTCTGTAAATGCCTACAGGCTCATCTCTTGCACATGAGAGTCAGGCTTACTTATGTGAGTGAAGCTTACTCAGATAAATAAGGGTTTCCAGGATCACGTCATATTGTAGACAGACAGATACTACTGGTGAGTAATAGTTTCTAATACCATTCAGGGTAAATATTCTATATCAAAGAAACAGAAAATCATGTAGCTAACAATTGTACTTGATAGCAGTTCAAAACAAGAGTTAAGATACTTAGGAAGCTACATATCTAAATGTCTTTCTACCTCATTACTTCCTCTTTTGCTTTTGTTTTTGCATACTTTTCTCTTATCCGGGAAGTTATCTAAGTGTGATTTCCGCCATTAGTGCCTATGAGAGCACTAGAAGATGATTCAGCTGTGTTCATTCAATTT
Source organism: Chelonia mydas (assembly GCF_015237465.2). Classification (NCBI taxonomy): domain Eukaryota; kingdom Metazoa; phylum Chordata; order Testudines; family Cheloniidae; genus Chelonia; species Chelonia mydas. The sequence goes on from NC_057853.1 coordinate 98,342,732, forward strand.
TTTCTACTATCCTTCCTGTCCAGTTTAAGCTCACTCTGTGTTCCGATTGGCTGGATTAAGGTGTAATGTAAAGTTAATTATCTAAATAGAATTTGATGGTGATCAAAAAGTGTCTATTGTAAATTTCCAACCTCAATATTTTATATAATATAGGGGCCAATCTGGTACCCCTGCATAGAAATGGGATTTAACATTTTTCTGTATCACTCTGAAGTGTGCACTGGATTAAAATGGAGGCCTGCTCTGCATTCAGAATCAGTTTCCAGACTCACCCAGTTGTGAGAGTGGAAGGCCTTCTGGTTGGAGTTGTGGCTAGCTCCCTCTCCATGTAACACACAACAAACTAATCAGAGATGTGGCTGGAAATGCTGGCAGGTACCAAACCCAGCTCTAAACCATTGACCCTGGAGAAATGAGTACAGTGTGGATGAGCAGATTTGTGCCAGTACCACAGGCCACAATAGGAAATCCTCTGGCTGATAAATGCAACACTTAGAGAAGAGAATGAGAGAAAAATGCTAGGTTGCCATGCTGCCTGCAATCCAGTGAGTAAGGCTGCACTACTGTTTCCTTGCAGGCACACCCCCACAGAAGTCCCACTGGCTGTCAACAGCTGACAAGTAAGCACAGAGAACAAGACAGATACCTCCACCATGGGTATAGACTTTTACACATTTGTACACATTAGAATCAGCGATAAACCAGTCCTGTAGGCATATAGGATATACAGGGTATCACACATGTCTCCATAGATGCACAACTGCCCCAGCAATCATATTATACAGTTCCACTGTGCATTAAGAGTAATCACTGAGGACCAACTATCTAGTTGCTTTTCTGTTCCATCTCCTCTGCAAAAAACTGCTGCATATTGCCCATTGCTCCAGCATGGAGGCTGAAATAAATTGTTGGCCTGGTAGAAACAGTTGTTTGGAATAATACATTTGAACAACATGTAGGAAACAGTTGTTTGGAATAATGCATTTGAACAGCATGTAGACTAACCAGAGAGGGCCTAGGCATACCTACTCTTCCCCTCTTACTCATGTACTTACTTTTCTGAACAGTCAAAGTACCTTCTTTTGTGTGTGAACTTCATAGGGGATATGCAGCTTGATAGTGAATGTAGATTAGTATATATTCCACACTAAACAGTCTGCTTGACCCAAAAGTGCTTCACAGTGGCTCTGACAGGGAGATCGAAGTCTAACATTGCTGTGGTTGTCAGTGCTGGATTGGGTCCAAAGTCAGTAAAACTAAAATTATGAACATAGAATAATTACTTATTGGTACAGAATGCGTGTTTTCATGCATTCCATCTCATGAGCAGTTCTAAAGACAGTAGTGTAACAGAATACGATTGTGCATACAGCAGAATTAACTATTGATCTAGGTTCTTAAGGTAATATACATATAGCTCATGAGATAACTATTTATATCTTTCTCATTCTTTATGTAGATGGTTATTTAAATAATGCACAATAGGTTTTTTCAAACGTAGTTTACACTAAGTAGAATCCATGCCCAAACAGTGTTAAAAATATCCCTATATTTTTATTTGTATCTCTTTAATTCGTAGTAATTTTGACTGCTACTAGCAATGGAAAACACAGTGTTTGCATACTCCATTGTCTTTATGCTAGAGTTGTTTGGATGTTAATCCATAATGCTAGATTGGTTTAATGTTGTTTTCATTGCATCTTACTATGCTTTCAGGAGAATTTCTAATGAGCAAAAATAATATTATCCTAATTTCCTGTTTTGAGATTGGTTTTTGTAAATTTTATTTGTAATTTGAGCATACTGATTACCTCAGACACTTGGAATGTAAATTTCAAATTATTTGACACCTTTAGGGCTTGATTTTGAAAAGTGGCTCCTGTTTTTCTGCAGGACATTTTTGTGCCCACTTTTTTGCGCACATTTTTGTTTACCCTCAATTATTTACAGGTAAAAATGCCACTACTTATCTGTCTTGATACCTGCTTGTGCCCACAAATGATAGCATTTAGAGCCATATTAAAAAAGTGGACAATCTAAAGAAAGATAAGGTAATTGATGTGATACGTTTTATTACACCAATATATCTGTATCACACTGACTTTTACCTGCTGTACTAATAGTAAGCATTAAAGATCAGATTTTTATTAAGGCCCTAGCCTGATCTCCATTTTTTGCTGATGCAGATTTGCATTTGGAAAAACAGAGAACAGACTGAGGCCTTTCTGAAAAATCAAGTCCTTAATGTCTATCACTGGGATATATGCTACCAGCAGGTAATCCATAAGGTAGATAATATGATTCAAGTGTATTTGTCCAATATAAAGACATCATTTTTTAAAAAATGAGTTATTGGACTGACAATGTTTTCTACATTCCAGCAAATAATGCTCCTTTTAACTTATGTTCAGTGTCCAATCCTGGCATCTTTACTCAGTCCTTAAGCAAAATTCCCACTGACTTCATGGATTGCCATTGACTGACTATGCTGAGATTTAGCCGTTAACAGTAGATATTAAATTTTTTGCGCTCCAACTTCTCTCAGGTAAAAAATTTCCACACTTAAAATAGTGCACTGTGTTGGTTTAAACATACTTGTTTTAAAAACTTAAAACAACAACAGCAACAACAACAAAACCCTGCATGTTGTCAGATATTTCAAAAGCTCTTTGTTGTTTTAGAATTTAGCAGTTAGAACAAAAACAAATATATTTTGTTTGGGGTGGATCAGAGGTTCAAAGAGACTTTGAAAAAATAGACTAGGGATAATTGGGTTATCAGATGCAGACACTGAAGGGAATTGAACATTATCTCTTCTTAGTGTTAGGACTACTGGGTCACTTCCTTAACTCTACAGGTTCATTTGCTGTCAGGCTGACGGAATCCAGATGATTCTGAAATGGGCTTTTACTGGTTACCACCCCAAAGTTCTCCCTTTCTCCATCCTTCAACAGGTTGATTTTATGAGCCATGACCACACTAAATAATATCTTGCCTTGCTTTCTCCCCCATTGATTCAACAGTCTTTAATTGCTTGGAACGCAAGCCAGATCATGGGATTCAAGTGAGTCTTCCCTCACGTTCAGCTGCTGTTTTTCATTTCTATTAGACAACATCTAACTAAGATATTGGCTTGCACTTTGACATTAGCACTGCTACTGTGTTTGATTGCACTGTCAATCTAAAGTAAAAAATGTTTCAAACTATCACTAAAACATGCAATTGTTTAACTGTATTCTGCACAAGCTTTTCTATCAACGCTTGCTTTCATTATTTAGCTATGATGGTTTACTGTACATTCTATAGATACAGTGGGCAGTTTACTAATTAATTGTTCACAATTCACAGTATTTATTCCTACATTTTGAATATTTGAGTGCCTAAAAGAGACACATAGGACACACATATGTAGGCTTAATATTATTTTTTGAATGATGACGTCATTTTGTTTTACCACAATAAATTTAACATACTTTCAGGCTAGTTATTTGCTTTCTAATGCATGGCTGCATGATTTGAGTTTCCCGATAAAATTACGTGTGACAGTATTCACTTCCCATGTCTTCTGAAAAAGCAGTTCTAACATTAATATGAAAATATTATACTTAATACATTATTATATATATAAAATATCCCACACGTAATATTAGCATAAGTAGTTATTTGTATCTAACAATGGCTTGGCCTGTGAAAAAAGAGTTGATAGTCTCACTTCGATTTCTAGCAATTGGTGCCCATATCACCAAAACCATCATCACGCTGAGCACTAATTGGAACCCTAGAGGTGGGCTTTCCTGATGAGGTTTGAGACATACTGCCTGGGTGAAATGAGGATTTTTACATTAATGCTGTTCCCTTTGTACTTGTTCTGTGGACAGAGAGATTCAGACTTCAGGCTTTCAAATGAACAAGCAACTTTCACAAGCATTACATGTGATGCCAGTGTTTTTAAAAAAATTGTAGTTATGCTGTTTATACTACTTATACTGGCTAAAACAGTGCAACAAAGAGTTCCCAATGTAGCTATAACAACACTATTCAGTCCCTTCCTCCAACCACTTAGTTACTCCAATCTTGGGCCTTTCATGAGAAGAAACTGGAAGTCACGTAAAATTGTGCCAAATTTTTGTTAGTTTTATGGCATGGAAAATGTTGACTAGGGATTAGGATTAGACCACCGAAATCTTGTTAATTTATCACCAATACTAAAGTTAGAATCCAGATATTCTAGGTAAGGTAAAAGTGCATTAACCTGCTGTATTATTTTTCTCTCATGCAATACATATTAAACATGACTGAGTAGATATTTAAAAATCCATGTACCTGTACTGTAGTTAGAATATTTTACTTTCATAATTAAAACACATTTTTGGCCACATATCACAAAGACTGCCCCATGTGTGAATCTTTTTGCTAATGCCTTTGATACAATATAGTGTAAGCTTCCTGAATTTAGATTATTTGAGCTGTTTTAAAAAAGATTAAAATGGCATCCCCAATCAATTAGTCTAAGTATTTCAACTGAATATTAGAATTTATTGTCATCCACTTACTTCCTCTCCATCCTGAATATTTAGTGTAAGCTTGCTTGCTTATGCCTATTGGTAAATTAGCATTATCCATCCTATATCTGCTTGTTTCTGAAGAATTATTATACAAAGCCTCATTTTATGGAGGTCAGACCCCTGCATGATGATTTGTTGTTCATGAATCTACTTTGTGCCAATTTGTGTGTGCATGTGCAATCAGAAGTGACTTGGAGTGAGTGAGATAATAATCATCTGCTGCTGATATGAAGACTTCCTCTATTCGACTACCATGAATCAGGCTGATTCCAAGTGAATGAGATTTTAATCACCTGTCACTGCCGCCAGCACTTTCTCTATATTTATGATAATTTTTTTTGTCTTTTTATTGAAATCAGTGTTGACTGAATCAAGTAATCCTGATTAGCAATCTCACTGTATCCAGTCAAGAGTGAAATGCATCAGAGCATTATTGGTACACTGAACATACTGAAATTGAAAAAAAAAGAAAAAAAGAAAAGAAACAGGCTAAGTGTGTTTGTCTTGGTTATAGGTGAGAGCTAGGATGTTTGAGCATGTCAGCTATTTTTAATTGTTCCACAAACCAGAACATTAAATCAATATAAATGACTAACATAGCAATGGTATGCAACATGTACAGCATCTGACTTCATACATTTCATTGTTGGCCAAAATCTGCTTTCAGTTACATTCATGCAATCCCAATGGGGTAGGTGGATTGAAGTCATTGGGGCTACATTTGTGTGAATGAAGGCAAGATGAGGCACAGTATGCCTAAAATGAGAGATTCTCCCCCCCCCCCATTGTCTAAATTATATATTGTTCCTTACATTTAAAGAGAAATATTATAAATTTCAAAGGCTATGAAGACAATGTTTTAATGCCAAGATTATAACTATTTACTCTAATATACATCCATACTTCTTATTCACAGTGATTTTGTTACCATAGTACACTAGGAAATTACAATGCATTGATCTTTAAGGCTATGGAAGTAAACTGTGAAGGTGACAAATAAATAAGAGCCTTGAAAGCACTTATTTAGTTTTAAAAAGAGGTAGACGAATCGATCATTAAGTGGCATTATCAGATCTACAGCAGCCTCTGTGATCTTTAGAGAACCCTTCACAACAAAACAAGCAAGAGGCTATCTTCATAGCTTTCACTAGTTAAGACAAGAGGATATAAGTTTTAAAAGGTGATGTCAAATTGTTGTTTAAGTTTATGGAAATCTAAATAAGAGAGAAGATACAGTAGAGTTAAACTCTACACAACAGCAGCAACAGCAAAGATTGACAATTTTCTTTCTCTTTTAAAAAAAATCTATACATCATATCCTTCAGAGTGGTCCCTAAAATGCAAGCTGGATAACAGGAACAAAAATAAAATTAAAATAAAGTAGACTAATCTTATTCTTTGTGACTTTTCTTGCCTTTCCTCTCTTTTTCCATTCATTTATTTCCTTTATTTTCTTCTGTCACATACTTTCATTCTTATCACTTATCTGCATTCATTTTCCTCCTCTTTTCTCCCTCCCTTGTATTATTTTCTGTTAAATGTCCTCTGTGTCTTGCCCCACTTCTTCCCCTTTTGCCCCGCACTCTTGGCGTCCCTTTCCTGGGTCTCCCCTATGTTTGTCTCCCAAGTGTCCTCCGTTTTCTGAGCTATCAGTCCCATAACTCTTTCACTTCCTCTCTCTTTCCCTGGATCATCTACCTAAGTTTCTCTCCTGCCCTTTGCTGTTTCCTCAGGCCATCCTCCGTAGGTCTTCCTTCATCCCAACCTCTCTGCCTTATTCCCTCCACAGGTCATCCTCGCCATTACAGCCTTTGCCATTATGCCTTTGCCACCCCAACCGGAGCCCATAGAAGCAGAGGTGCACTTTCAGTGGGAAAGGGCCTCTAAATCCCAGTAGCATCCTACAGCTGCTGCCATACCTCCAACAGATGAACCTTCCTCTGTGCAGGATTTTGCTGACTCTTCAGAGAAGACTGACAAGATCCAACATGACCATCCTCCTTTCCCCATTGTGACCTATTCCGCTAGTCACTTACTCCTCCATCTCCTTTTCCCGTGTTATTGAAACTGAGGTTTCCCACACACTCTCCTCCATCCTCCAGTGATCCCATCCCCTCCTGCCTTTTGTCTTACTGAGTTCTCCCTCACCCTCTCACTCTCTTCAGATTCTTTGTCTGCCCAGTGCAAGCATGCTTTGACCTACCAACCTCTCCAACTGTCACCCCCTCAGCACTTCAAAACTCATTGAACATGATGTCTAGAATCATTGCCTTGTATTTTGATCCTCTATTCTCTGTCTCCAATGTGCTTTTCCTTGTCTGCTTTCTACTCCATCCTGATCTCTCTTGGCCTCTAGTATGCTTTGACATTGTCAGTCATACCGTCCTTGAAATCTTGGCTTCCCTTGGTTGTCCTCACTCTGTCCTCTACATTGTGTTTACACTGGTTCTTCTTTCTCTTTAGTCAGTGTTTTTGGTAAGTCTGTCTCCTCCTCTGCCCATTTCTGGATGGGCATCCTTTAAGGCTCTGTCTGTTCTTGAACTCATTCTTGTCTTCCTCTACACCCCTTCGTCTACAGCCCTGGCCCCTTCAGCCACAGGGCTTCAACTTCCATCTTATACCAATGACTTACAAATCTACTACTCAGCTCCTGACTTGTCTCCCTCTCTCCAATTCCATACTTCAGCCTAATTCTTGGACTTCTTCTTGCAGATGTTTTACAATCAACTTGAACTTAACATGGCCAAACTGAGCTACTGATCTTCCCTTCCAAGTCCTTTCCCCTTCCTGTGTTACCAGCACCACCACCATCATTCTTCCTGTCACTCAGGCTGTAACCTGAGGGCCATCTTTGACTGTGCCTTCTCTTTAGCCTCACACTTCCAGGCTGAATTCAAATCTTGCTACTTCTTCCATCACATCATCCTTCTATCTGTCCATATCACTAAAATTCTCTTCCAGAGCCTTATCTTCATCTGTCTTGATGGCAGCAACCTCCCACTCTTTAGCCTTCCTGACACCTACTTTGTCCTCCTCTGGTCCATTCAAAATGCTTCTGTGAAGATCATCTTCCTTTTACAGTTATTCTGTCCATGTCACCCCTGACAGGCTCTCTCTTATCCATTGCATCAAATACAAATTCCTTGTCTTTACTTTCAAGCCCTTCTCAACTGAACCCATCAATACTTAATCTGTTTATAGGTTATCCCTTTGCTCCTTCCACTGCCTCTGCTATACCAAGAATGTCAGCTTCCACTACATGTTTGTCCAATTATCCCAAAGTCCCCTTCAAGCTTTCTTCCCTGCCACTTCCTACACATGGAACTCCCTTCTTGAGCTAATCCATAAAACTGCTACTCCTTGAAATATCCCTCCTCTTTCTATCATGATGCCAATGGTAAATGCCATCTGATAAGGGTTAGACCAAAGGACAATACTGATTTCATTATTATTCCTGTTTTATGTAAAAGAAAAGATTGATCTGAAAGCTGCTAATTGTGAACACAGGTATTCTAAGTGACCACATGTTCCTATCACAGTTTCCCAGTGGCTAAAGTAGATCAACAGAGGAGGGGGAGCTTTCACCATATGAGCCAAAGAGAAAGGGGAACTCTTGAAGAAGAGCTGCTTACCAAGACCAAAGAGAGAAGGAGTCGCTTCCTTCTGCTTTTAGCAGAGGATGAGCAATGCTCCCCCTGCACCTCCTGAACTTTAACCTCTGCTATTATCCTTGTCCTCTCTCTATTTGTTCTGCCACTTGTTGTATCTTTAGTTGTACTGTAAGCCATTTGTGGCAGGGACCGTCTCCTACTGCGCATTTGTACAAGGCCTACAATAGTGAACCTTGATCCTGATTGGGGCCTCTGGGATCTACCATAATACAAATAAAATAAAAAGAATTCTAATAATAATAAGTTGCCGATGAACACAAGGGCTTCTCAGGTCTCAGTACTTTCCTATAGCCACCTTCCCACACAATTGGGGTGGAATCCCATCATGTGTGTTGATCTTCAGGGTCTTCTGGCTTCCCCAAACTTCCACCAGCACCCACAAACTCCATTACCTCTCACCCAGGGGTTTCTTGCTGTAACTCCAATCTCAGAATTCTGTATGGCTGCAAAGGAGCATGGGATTTTGGTGTGTTGCAGAAAGAGACCATGGAAAAAGGTCAAGAAACACTGAGCTGATCTACCACCCTACCAACACTGTTCCCTAGTGTGTTTTCTAGTGTTTTGTCCAGTCTGATTTTAAATGTCTCAGGTAGTGGGCCTTACACAACCTCCTTTGAAAGACTGTTTCACAACGCAGTAGATCTCACGATCAAAAAGCTTTTTCTGAAACTTTTTCATTCTTAATTTCATCCCATCCTAGTTACACCCTCTTCTACTACCCTACACAATCACTCTTGTTCCTTGGTTTCCCTTCAAAATATTGTTTTTATACATAAGAACATAAGAATGGTCAGACCAATGGTCCATCTAGCCCAGTATCCTGTCTTCTGACAGTGGCCAATGCCAGATGGTTCAGAGGGAATGAACAGAACAGGGCAATTATTGAGTGATCCATCCCCTGTTCTCCAGGCCCAGATTCTGGGAGTCAGAGGTTTAGGGCAGTAAGTTCTCAAACTTTTGTATTGGTGACCCCTTTCACACAGCAAACCTCTTTTTTTATAGTTAACACCATTTTAAATGCTGGAGGCAAAATGGGGTTTGAGGTGGAGGCTGACAGCTCGCAACCCCCCATGTAATAACCTTGTGACCCCTGATGGGTCACAACCCTGAGTTTGAGAACATCTGGTTTAGGGACACCCAGAAACATGGGCTTGCATCCCTGACCATCCTGGCTAATACCCTTCTCCATGAACTTACCTAATTATTTTTTTAACCCAATTAGACTTTTGGCCTTCACAACATCCCTTGGCAACGAGTTCCACAGGTTGGCTGTGCATTGTGTGAAGAAGTACTTCCTTTTGTGTGTTTTAAACCTGCTGCCTATTGATTTCTTGGGTGACACCTGGTTCTTATGTTATGTGAAGGGGTAAATAACACTTCTTTATTCACTTTCTCCATGTCATTCATAATTTTATAGAATTCTGTCATATCCCTTCCTAGTCATCTCTTTTACAAGCTGAACAGTCCCATTCTATTTAACCTCTCTTCATATGGAAGCTTTTCCATACCCCTAATCTTTTTGTTGCCCTTCTCTTTATTTTTTCCACTTCTAATATATCTTTTCTGAGTTGGGTTGACCAGAATTGCACACAGTATTCAAAATGTGGCCATACCATGGATTTATATAGTGGCATTGTGATATTTACTGTCTTATTCATTATCCTTTTCCTAACAGTTCCTAACATTCTGTTGGCTCTTTTGACTGCCACTGTACATTGAGCAGATGTTTTCAGAGCACTGTCTACAATGACTTCAAGTGGTAACAGCTAATTTAGACCCCATTATTTTGTACATATAGTTGGGACTGTATTTTTCAATGTGTATTACTTTGCATCTATCAGAATTGAATTTCAGCTGCCATTTTGTTGCCCAGTCACCCAGTTTTGTGATATCTCTTTGTCACTCTTTGCAGCCAGCTTTGTACTTAACTATCTTGAGTAATTTTATATTGTCTGTAAACTTGCCACCTCACTGTTTATCCCTTTTTCCAGGTCATTTATGAATATGTTGAACAGCACTGGTCCCAGTATAGATTCTTTGGGGAGCCTGCTATTTACTTCTCTCTATTGTGAAAACTGACCATTTATTCCTACCCTTTGTTTCCTATATTTTAACCAGTTACTGCTCCATGAGAGTACCTTCCCTCTTATCCCATGACTCCTTACTTTGCTTAAGAACCTTTGGTGAGGGACCTTATCTAAAGCTTTCTGAAAGTCCATGTACACTATATCCATTAGATCACCTTGTCCACATGTTTGTTTACTCCCACAAAGAATTCTAATAGATTGGTGAGACATGATTTCCCTTTACAAAAGCCATGTTGACACTTCCCCAACAAATTTTGTTCACCTATGTGTCTGGCAATTCTGTTCTTTATTATAGTTTCAACCAGTTTGCCTGGTACTGAAGTTAGGCTTACTGGCCATAATTGCCAGGATTGCCTCTGGAGCCTTTTTTAAAAGTCGGGGTTACATTAGCTGTCCTCCAGTCATCTGATTTAAGCAACAGGTTACATACTGCCGTTAATAGTTCTGCAGTTTCATATTTGACTTCCTTCCGAACTCTTGGGTGAATACCATGTGGTTCTGGTGACTTATTACTGTTTAGTTTTTCGATTTGTTCCCAAACCTCCTCCATTTTGGGACAGTTCCTCAGATTTGTCACCTAAAAGGAATGGCTCAGGTATGGGAATCTCCCTTACATCCTCTGCAGTGAAGACTGATGCAAAGAATTTATTTAGCTTCTTTGCAACAGCCTTGCTTATTTGTCATTTAGCCAAGCTCTACATGTTTAGCTCTTTTAATCCTTCCTCATAAATCAATTCCTCCTCTACCTTTCTCTAATTTTCTAGTTTATTTACATTTCTACATGTCTTTTCCAAAATAACTGTCAGTTGCACAGTAAATTTGTTGTCTAGGATACATAGCCACACCAGCTAGTCTGTATACATTAATTTTTTTCCAAGTATGATCTTTACTGGTTTTGTATTGATAGCTATTTTTACATTGTATAAACTATTTTTTTCCACTGCCCTAACCAGATTTTTAAATGGGTGTATCTTAGGCCTTTTCTACTGAGGATTTCAGCCATTGGTGGCCAGCCACCAGTGCAAATACTATTGCTACAGCAGGGAAAACCTTAAGTTTAGAGAGACAAAATCACTGTAAGCCATATTTTTCATGATGTAGCTTGTCCAGGTTTCAAGCAGCTTATAGCACTTCATAACAGTTTTGCCCCTCTGCACTAGGGCTTTGTACCAGCAAAGCTATACTGGTGGCTGGCCACTGATGTCTGTAATTGGGGCAGATCATCAGTGTAGATCAGGGGTTCCCAAATTTGGTTCGCGGATTGTTCAGGGTAAGCCCCTGGAGGGTTGTGAGATGCTTTGTTTACCTGAGCATCCGCTGGTATGGCCACTCGCAGCTTCCAGTGGCTGCGGTTCACCGTTCCTGGCCAGTGGGAGCTGCTAGAAGTGGTGGCCTGGCCTGTGCCACTTCCCGTAGCTCCCATTGGCCGGGAATGGCAAACCGCAGCCACTGGGAGCTGTAAGTGGCCGTACCTGCGGACGCTCAGGTAAACAAAACGTCTTGTGGCCCGCCAGGGCCTTACCCTGAACAAGCCGCAAACGAAGTTTGGGAACCCCTAGTACAGACAAAGCTCTAGCTACAGTAGTTATGAATTGTCATTAATGGTATCTCCATATTACTAATGGTCCAACTTTCTCATTAGGACTTCTATTTCCTTTATATATTTACTGCACACAAAAAAACTACATTGAACAAACATTATTAAGGTTGCAAAGTCAAGCATTCAAAAGTTAGACATACCAGAATTAAGGTACCTGTGCCTTATGATACAGTCTTTACTTACATAATAACATACTATTTTTCCACAGGACCCCTACATGATTCAGTGCACAGAATGGACAGTGCTCACTATTAAATATTTAGCAGCTAGTAAGTATTTTGTTTTCTCCTTGATGTTCAGTGTGTGGCCCCATCTCTTACTATGCACTATTCAAACTTTGTGCAGAAGATAGAATTATTCATTTCCTCAAGAGTGTGCATCCCTATAGTATCTGAGTGCTTCACAAATATTAATGAATTTAATTTTACAACACCCTTGTGAGATGAGGGGGTGCTATTATCCTCATTTTGCAGATTGGGAACTGAGGCACTCAGAGATTAAGGTTAAAAGTATTTTGTAATTTTGGGTACCCTATTTGAAATGCCTAGGGCCTGATTTTTCAGGGTGCTTATAACAGCACTGGGGTGTATTGACCTCACACAGATGAGGGAGGTGCCAGAAAGGTCTGGGAGGCAGGGCTAGCCCCACCCCTCCAGCCTTGTCATTCATGTATGATAGGGAGGAGGTCTTTAAAATGCAGGAAACTGCAGTCACCTGCGGGAGGAGCAAGAGTATCTTAAGCAGTTACAGTTGTGAATGGTCAGCACTTCGTCAAATCCCAGGATCTCAAATCAGGCACCTAGAAAATGAGGAGCACACAATTAGTGACTACCTCTGAAAAGTTTGTTATAAGTGACTGGGCTAGCATCACATAGGAACTGTGAAAGAAGAAGGCATAAAATCCAATTCTGCTTTAACCATGAGATCATTCTTTCTTTTCCTATAATCCCCTGCCTCATTCACTACACACCTTTGAACTTTTGCAACAAATGAAGCAAGGGTCCTACAGACAACAGCCTTCTTCGCTACACAGCCTGGATTCATCCCCAGAACAGGTCTGTCCCTGTGCACTGGATCAGGCTGGGGGTCCTACGGAATAAATAGCAATATGAATATATAATTAAAGTCAGTATCATTATACATACGCCCAAAGGTTCTTTTAATTAGCATTCTTTTAATGTAGTTTTTGTGTGTATACTTTCCTAGATTTTAAAGAAACAAACTGAAAAAACAGAAATTTCATCATGTGTTATCATATTGTCACCCACATAGGTCATCAGTGGGTTGGAACCTTTAGATCCACCACATAGACCTCTGCCACTTGAACTAACAAAATAACAGATAGTGGCAGTAGGTTGTCATCCTCTCTGTGGACCAGCATGAGAAGGGGATGAGACCCTTTGCCAGTGGGTTTCACAGATATTTGCTGACAGCAGAGGAATCTTGAGTTCCATTCCAGGCTCTGCAATGGAGTGTGCTCTAGTGGTCATAGTTTCTTCTCCCCATCATCCCCCACTCCCCCCAAGTGTGATGCCTTCTTCCACATCCCCACCAACCTATCCTTGTCCCAGTTCTGTCTTGTCCCCCTTAGCTCTTCATCCCAGTCTCATTTTCCTTCCCAAGCCAGTCCCAGTCTCCACTCCTCAGTCTTCTCATCCCAGTACAAGCCTTCTTGCCCAGAAAGCACTAGTTTTACCCCTTGGACCCCCTGTCCCTGTCCCAGTCTCCTTGCCTGTCTAGTCTAAGTCCCCCATCTTCCAGTACTTCATCTGATTTGTCTCTCTCCTTCCCTTTCCTCCAGGCATTTTACCACACATATTGCCTGCCATACACTGGCTCCAAGTCCCAATCTCTCTTCCTGGGTTTTTTGTCCAATCTATCATCCCCTCTATATTCCTACCCAATACCTTTCCTCAGTCTCTTTGCCCAGCCAATCCTAGTTCTCCTGCCACACTCTTCCTCATAAAATCTGTCTCCCCTTACCCTCTTTTCGCTTCCTCACTTGTTCTCAGTCCCCGTCTCCCCTAGCTCCTTATCTGATCTCAGACTCCCTGTTCACCTACTGGTTCCCAGTCCCCATCCCAGTTTCCCTCCTGGCTGCTTGTCCAGTCAGTCACAGACCCCAATCCCACCTCCCGGACCTAGGCCTCCTCTACACTAGAAAATGAAGTTGTCTTAACTACGTTGCTCAGAGGTGTGAAAAATCCACAGTCCTGAGCAGTGTAGTTAAGCTGACTTAACCCACAACATAGACAGCACTAGGTTGATGAAAGAATTCTTCTGTCAACCTAGTTACCACCTCTCAGGCAGGTGGATTACCTATGCTGACAGGAGAACCCCTCCCATTGGCATTGGTAGTGTGTACACTGAAGCACAACAGCAAACAGCTGTGCCGCTGTAGCATTTCAAGTGTAGATGTGCCCCTAGTCTCTTTGCACAGCCAGTCTCAGTCTCCCCAACTCCCAGTCCTAATTTCCTTCTTTCCCTCCTTTCCTGCCTCCCGGCTCCTTGTTCCAATTTACGCCAATTCCCCTCCTCCTCCTGCCCGCATGTCCAGTTCTTGTCCCCTCTTCATTCAGATCAGGGAGTTTCTTCTTCCACATTGCCTGGGCTGAGCAAGGGAGCTTTGAGAGCACAGGACAGACAAGCTCCCTGCGCTAGGTTTAGGGGCCCAGATGGAGTATGGCCTACAGCAGCCCAGAACTTCAATTGCAAGGAAGATCCTGCTCAACCCTGAGCTGGAGCATGCCCAGTGCATATAGAATTTTCAGGGAATTTAGCCGCTAAATCTAAGAAATCTCTACCGAACATGAGCAAACTGCTGGTTTTCAAAGGGTTACACTTTGGCCACATTTTGGTGAATTTTCATGGCATGGCAAAAAGCACATCCCTGACATAAAAGGTACTCTCCTCCGACCCCTGCCAAATTTCAAGTCCCTGGTCCAAAAGCATAGGGGCTCTAGAAATGTTCAAAGAAAAGGTTTGCCAGAATATTTTAGCATGGGCAAAACAATTTATTTTTCCATAACCTTGTTCTCAGAAGTGGCTACACAATTTTGGCTGAAATTTTGCAGACAAATTCAGACTGAGGCAGATACACAACATGGAAACTTTCAGCTCAAACCATTAAAGTTTGCACAGTTATAAGCAACTGGAACCAGGTTCTTATAATGAGAAGTATCAGACAACCTTAATAATATGCAGTGCTACCAGCCCTGCCTATAATAAAACCTTTCTCCCCTTTGGCTAGCATTAGCACACTATGGTCTTTTGTTCACAGGTTTTCCTTGAAAGTCTTAACTCTCTCTCTCTCTCCCTCCCTCTGTCTCTGTGTGTATATATATATATATATATATATATATATATAGTGGATACGAAAGCTGAGGAAAGGGAACTAGCAAGAAGTAGGTAGGGATTGTCACACTGCGGGGTGAGAGGATGTAGGACCAGTGGGGGGAAGGCAAAAAGAAATGAGGGAAAAGAACAGACTACCAAGGAAAGGTTCCACACAGAAGGGACTGGAGCACAGAGTGCCTAACAGGTTGGGCATACACTGAATAGGAAGGTGAAAAGGAGACCAAAGGTGACAAGGATTTGTTGTATGTGTGGAGGGGGCAAATAATAAAATGAAGAGAACAAACATAGGAAACTGAGAATTCCAAAACTATGCTGAGGTGGTAGTCAGGGAGCCCTAAGGAGGAGGTAGAGACAGAGAGAAAATAAATACAAGCAAAATGACTTAATATAAGTTTGTTTCAGTTGCCAATCCAATCAACTACTATTGTTAATTGGACCAGTAGCCAAAAGAAACCGGAGATACAACCTTTCCCTTCTGGATATTTTTAATATTTCTCCAATGTATGAATCCCCTTCATTTGAAAACAAGTATTTGTGCATGTGGGGAAAAACACTTATCGCCAAAAAACAAATCTTTACTTTTTGGATCATAAAGTTGTTCTCTACATAATTTAGGAGCTTCTTTGATGATGTGTGTTTGGCTGTGTTTCTTACTCTACAGATACAACAATGGTTAAAATCTTCAGTAATTGCAGGATGGCACAGGGCCGACTACTACAAGAGTTAGTACATTTTCATTCTTCTCCAGTCCTAGTGGTTTGTAGCAGATGCCTACTATCATTTCTCTTTTGTTTTTCATTTCTTATTTTCCTTTCTCAAAGAATTTCATCACTACATTTACCACAGTTGAATTACAGCTTGGTGGCAATAAAAATACATTTGACATAATGTGTCAGCACTGGAGGGAATTCAGGGTAATTTCAGGGTGTCCCTTGAAATGCAAGTACTCTAGTCATCCACGCATCTAGCCTTCTCCTAAAAACAGCACAACTGTTTCCAAAATAATGCTTTGGAAAGGAAATTAGTTGATTTTTCGTTGCTTTATAAAAATGTCCGTAAATAGTTCTCTGAAAACACAATCTATATACTTAATACAGACTCCCTGTTGTATGCCTCTGCCTTATAAAAACAATACATCCATTTCAAATGATTAATTTCATGATTTTTTAATAATTTATTTTGTAATAGTCTTTTATTCCCTGCTGCTGTTGTGTCATCTGGAACACAAATAAGTCTACAGCCTGCTCTTTCTTATATCCCATGAGGCATGAACCCTCAGTGCCTGACTTGAGTAACTGGGCTGCTCTCTGGGAAGAGCTGCTGCATTGCTATTACTATAGCTCCTCATATGTATATAGGGTGTCCTCTATGTATTTCTGGGGAAAGAGATGGAAGGATCTGTTTAGCAGCAGATCCCATGGTCCTGTCCCACCGCCTTAGTCTCTGGTAGCTTTGCCACCACCCAGTGCCCCTTTAATCCTGTCCCTCCTTTATGCAGTAGAACTGCAATGTTTCCAGTGATACTGGACCTTCTTGTCCAGGGAAGATAGATTTGCTCCAATGTGAATTAAAAAGTCTCTTTCTGCACACACTTTCTTTCACATTAGCTAAAGTTAGTGTTCTTTCTTCTACTTCCTGCATTTAGTAAACTTTGTTGGGCAGGCTCTTACAAGAATACTACACAAGAGTAACATAAGTTAATTAGAATTATCTCACAACATGGTGATCAATTATTACCATTTGAAATGATGTCTTGAAACTGTGATAACTTGTGGTAAAATATAATATAGTCATTACACAGTCTTGAGGTGGGGATGAAATTAGCGTATTTGTTTTGTCCACTGCAGTGTAAGTTCCTATCTCCTTTAATGTATAATCACTTCTTAAATCTCCCATATCGACAGGTTGTAACATTATGCTATAAAAATAAATGTTTAAATTAAATGTACATTTTCATCAGTTTCTTGTTAAAATGCATTTTTCCACCAATAGTATTTGAGAAATTCACTTCAAAAGCTAAACAAGATTTTCACCTTTTCAAATCTTCCTCACTAAAACTAGGCCAAGAACTACTGAATTTTTAAAAATAAACAAACAAACATTGGAATGAGAAATTTGTCTCTGTTTTAGGCATGGCAAAAACCAAAAGTAAAACAAACCTTCCAAACACAAACCGAACATAATCCAATAAAGCAATAGCTGCCTAAGTGTGCAGCCATCCTGAATCAATAGTTCTCAGAGGTGTGAACTGTCCAGTTCATCTCACTGGGGTGATAACTTTGAAATCTAATGTTGTAAATTGCATTTCATGTCAACTATTAAACTTCTATTAACTATTTTACTGTTGATCATTTTAACATCCAGATAATTTTCCTTCCCCACAGATTCTGCTTCCTAGCAGGTGCCAAAATCCCCAACTGTTCCCCACCCAATGGCCAAAACATCCAGCTGCTCCTGACAACTTCTATAATACTTGTATGTATTTTCAATACAAAATAGTGCAGCACACTGAAAATTCAAAATTGAGGAGCAGCTTAAAATTTCATATAATTTAAATAACAAAGGAAGTACTATAGTGATTATATTATTCAATTTCATATCTAATGCATGATGCATTGGAGTTAGCCCACAGAATTCAGATATCTTATTGCAGAATTCATTTAGTTCAAGATTGCCATGGAGTACACAGGGTCTTGACGATAATCTTGAAGACAAACAACCATATTCACGCAATGCACCAAAAATGTACATACAGGTGGGAATGATGATTGTTAGCGGATATGGAGTGTAAGGTGCTACTCTCTAGTGTGTATCCACAGTTCATCCCAGCAGGCGATAGGCTGGAGGCCATTTGACATATGTCTTGGTATTAAATAATGCCTAATGTAGGGTATCCCCTCTAGAAGACTTGGCCAATTGTTTCTTGCATTGGATGGTCACCCTCACTGACCTTTCAGCCAGACCATCCCACAAACTTTCCTACATAGTCTAGATGCTTGAGCTGTAAGGCAGAAACAGACTGACTGCTGAACCAGATCCTAGCCTAGTCATACTGATACTAGATTAAAGCACGTTGTATAGGGTTTAGATACTTCTAACTTCCAGGAAACCCAGAATTTATTTGTGAATTTTGTACAATTCTGCAAATATTGGTCTCAACAACTCACAACATTAGGGATTTATTGGACCCATCATTCATTATTCTTATTTTCCCAGGTGAAAACTATAGACTAGATCCCCAGCTGTTGTAAATCGGCATTGGAGTATCAGTGGAGCTATGCCAGTTTATACAAGCTGATGATCTAGCTCCCTGAGTCTAAACACTTTTTACTGTCTCACATACCAGGTGGTATTTGGGATTTAGCTGGAGCTGGTGGAGGTGGCTGTGTCATCTGGATTCCTTTCTCTGGCCTGGTCTGGTCAGGACATCTCTCAGTACTAGGATGAAGGTCTTAGGCCCCAGGAGATGGTCAGGGTGCCAGGATACTGAAGCTCGCTCCAGTAGCCAATTTTTCTCCCCAAAGTCTCTTTCTTAAGACCCTAAAAAGGAATTATGGGTGGAATAGCCCATCCCTCATTATTTTGTCCATCACTTACCCCTAATATCCGACAAACCAATTTTGGTTTATTAATTTTTGGTCCTCAGTCCCTCTTATTTACCAGTCTTGGTCTTAACAAAATCCTTGAGTTATATCAGTAGGCCTTTTTATTGGACTAATTCAGTCTGTCTTCCTTTTCATACCTTTTCCCATCAACATTTGTTATTATAGGTTATTATTATATCTTAGAAACTTTTACTTACAGTTTACACTTGAGCTCAGAATTATGGTAAATTTATAAGCCCAATTATTACAACAGGCTCCAAATCAGTTTAGGCATTCAGCAGGAAAACAAGCAAGGAATCTGTTGAGTAGAGTGTAAGTGCATTTGACATAATAAGAAATACCCCTAAATGTGGTTTATTCTTAATTTACAATGGCACCACTATATGTGACCGGGTCCACTAGGCAATGCTTAAACTACCTTTTGTGAAAATGACATATACTGGAATT
>NC_057853.1:98372063-98379563 GCF_015237465.2 Chelonia mydas
CTCTGAAATGGGTCTGTTTACACACGTTTCACAGGTAGGTAGACTGACACAACAAGAGGCCAATGACTGGCCAATAGTGTAGTCACACAGCATGTAATGGCAGAACTGGCAACAGAGTTCAGGACACTCAGTCCCCTGCCTTTACTCTCAGACATTCATTCAGGTTTCAACGTTCTATCACATTAGTTAATCTTTAAGAGTATAGCTCTTCTTGACATAGCTCTTCTTGATCACCTCTGAAGAGTAAGCATTTCCTCCAGCAGTTACTACACAAAAGAATATCAGATACCACAGATATTATTTATAATTAGAACAGGAAAAAACTGTGGTAACTGTGATATCTGATGGCAAATGTTGACTTATTGGTGTCCAGTGTATTTCTCACTAATGATAATGAGTAAGATGTACCCAGCAAGACAAATGCCCTCAATATTTTACATATGAAGCAGTTATACATAAATGACTGTTTTCACAATGTTTAAACTTTTAATATAAAAGGGCTGTATCTGTGTGAGGCACTCCCACTGATGTGGATGAGAATTTGGCGTACAAAATGATTGTCCATGACGATGATCCAAATTTTAGTCTCAGCCAGTAGAAGTAGAAATGACTGAGTAGATCTCAGAATTTATCTTTCTGAAAATGCAGGGTGTAGTTCACATATTAGGAGCAGTACTAGATATTGAAGTTGATAGTCCATATACTAGATAGTAGACAAAAAATCAAGAGTGAAGAACTGAAGTCAAAGCCTGGGGCTGAGCATAGCTTTTCTTGCATTTGCTCCTCCCAGCTTCTTTGGCACCAGGTACCAGAACTAAGAACAGGGAAAGTATCTTTCCTTTGCTCTTGGTGTTCTGCTGTTGGTGTCAGGACAGAGTGGAGGAGAAGAAAGCAAGATGACTGGAATGCAGAGGATTGGGCAGCTGGGGAAGGGACAATAGGAGCAGAGGGGGAATGGGAGAGGCGGAAAAGAAGGGTCTGTAATCACTAGCACACCGTCCCCTCCAGAAGCCTGGAACAGGACTCAGAAATTCTGAGTCCAGCATTCCTCTGCTCTGAAGAAATAGTTGTGAAAACTACTGGCAAAGTTGCTGGTTCACACAGAGGATTACACCCTAATAGTGACAGGTTTCAGAGTAGCAGCCATGTTAGTCTGTATCCGCAAAAAGAAAAGGAGGACTTGTGGCACCTTAGAGACTAACAAATTTATTTGAGCATAAGCTTTTGTGAGCTACAGCTCACTTCATCGGATCTGTTACTCAGTTAACTCAAGTAGAGGTCTGTGTTGTAGACGTAAAGGTTCCAGCCTTCCTGATGACCCATTTGGGGATCAAGATGATGGAATTTCCGATTGTCAGTTTGATATTTTTTTAAATGTAGGAAATTATGTTAAAAACACCAAAAAGAACCCCAAAACAACAATATGTTAAAAAATGTTAAAGGTGTAAAGTCAAGCACTCAAAGGTTAAGAAGTACTAAAATTAAAACAAAAAGGAGTCCGGTGGCACCTTAAAGACTAACAGATTTATTTGAGCATAAGCTTTCATGGGTAAAAACCCCACTTCTTCGAAAGCTTATGCTCAAATAAATCTGTTAGTCTTTAAGGTACCACCGGACTCCTTGTTGTTTTTGTGGATATAGGCTAACATGGCTACCCCCGATACTTGATAACAAAATTAAGTTTGTCTGTGTCAGCTCAACTTGCGCGCTCCCTGCCCCCGTTATGAGCATGCATTATGATACAGTCTTTAATTACATGATCACCTACAATTTTTTTGATAGAACTCTGCCTCTTTCAGTGCACAGACTAGATGGTGATCAGCGACTGAATCAGGCTTGAACAGTAAAGGAGACTGTTGTCTGTAACATCTCTGCTTCATTTGTTGAAGTTGGAAGATGTGTTGAGGCTGAGGTAGGGGCTTGCAAGAAGAGAAACATTGGTCCTGTGATTAAGTCAGTTAACTGTCTCCCTGAAGCAATGGTTTCTATTCCTGCCTGTGTCACAGAGTTCCTAGATGATGGTGGGCAATTCATTTAAACCATACTTTTCATAGGTGGTCATATATTCTTCATTTCCTGGGCGCCCAAGACACGTGGGGCCTGCTTTGTAGACGTGCTGAGCGCCCACACTGCAGTTGAAGTCAGTGGGAGCTGTGCTTTGAATATATAAAGTGCTATAAAAATGCTAAGCAAAAAATCAGGCCGTAGGCATGTCAAATAGGATACCCAAGATTAGTGGGCACTTTTGAAAATTTTGGCCTTAGTCCTCTCTTTTCCTTAGTTCCCTGTCTATGAAATGAGGGTAAAAATATCAGCCCACCGGGGTGTTGTGGAGATAAATTCATTAATATTTGTGAAGCATGCTGATGAGAGCCATAAAAGCCAATAAGGAAATTAATAGTTTTGTACTCAGTGCAAGTCTGTAATGACATGTAGTGTAAAAGGCATGGGCCTACTCACTGAATAATGAGAATAAAAGAAATATTTATTCAGCAAGTGCTACCCATCTTGGCCACTGAATGAGTCAGGGTCCTATGGAAATGTGTATGTGATCGTGTAATTAAAGACTATCATAATGCATATACACAAATGTACTGAATTAAAGTTGCAAAGGTATTTCCTAACTTTTGATTAGCTGACTTCACAGTCTTAACACTCTTTAAATTGTAGGTGTTTTGCATGTAATTTACAGATATACATTAGTGAAAGTCATCATAATTTTCAAATGCTTCTGCTGTTTTATGTGTTAGGATATTTAAAAGTAAATTCACTATTTCAAATGAAATAAGAATGGGAGTCAATGACATTTTTCTTTCAAACCCTATAATTATGATTTCCCAGTTGTTTAACTGGAGGAAGTTCTTAAATTAAAAAAAAAACCCAAAGAAACACATTAATAATGCTGATTAATTGATTAAGCTTTTTCTATAAATCTAGAGATACCAACTTTCAAAGTGTCCACTATGAGGCTAAATTACTTCACTGTTGTTCTAGTTTGGCATTTATGATAATTTGTCAAGCCCATATGCAGTAATGGATTGACTCATATAACTAGAGCTATAATTGCAGTTGTTAGGTAGGCCTTCTTTATCTTAGCCTGTCTGAGTCTCCCATTCCTGCATGATTTCTTGCTGTGCTGAAGCCATGTGTGTCTTGTTTTGTTTTAATACATTACTGACCCAGGGTCTCAGGTTACTGGGGTTCCTGTCATACATTTAGTTCCACTCTCATAAAGCATTGCACAAAAATGCTGTAACAAGGTAACAATCATTGCTCAATATACTAAGTATAAATGACACAGTGTAAAACTTGACTGCAGGAGAAGAGGGCGGGGGGAAGGCAGTCACTGAAAGTAGAATACACTAAGCCATTACTGTAAGGTTGTCTGTGTTATAAAGGCTCCTACAGTGGTGTGCTGTGTGTCTGTTACATCTTATTTACCATTAAAACCTCAATATTCGTTGTCTCTTTACAACATATACTTCGCTATATAGGCACATCATGTTTGAGTAGTCAGAAGAGTCTTCTTAAGAAAGTGATATGAACATAGTTCTCTATTTTAACGAAGAATGTAATGTTTTTTGGCCTAATACCGTTATTAAGATACTGCAGAAGCCAAACAGCTTCCTTTAAATTGTATTGGATAGAAACATAGTTAAAATTGATAAATAAATAAAACTTACATTGCACTAAACAAATTACTTAAATGTCCTTTTATTATGTGATTATGTGATGGCATCATCTTGACACTTAACTCTCTTTAGAAAGTGTCTGATTGTAACAACAGATGCTTTGTAAATTTATCTTTTAATCTCTGAAAAACTTACATAATTCAAGAAGTTAATAGGTTGTTCAATTAATAGGGATCATCCATACACTATTTTTTTTAATAACTTGCTGGAAGGGGGAAAAAGCAGTCTTGGCTAATATGAAGCATATTTTGCATTTATTATGGGAAAGAATTTTTCAGGTAGGAGGTGAAGAGACAATTTGGGAATTTTTGTTAACTGAAATACTGCATATTAAACATGGATTGTGATTTTCCATCTGGCCCTACTGGTTAGGAAGCTGCAGTTGGGCATGATCTTCACTGTCAATCAACAGTCCCCAATTCCGAGATGCAAGCCTCATGACGAAGCCCACCCCAACTCATTAAACCAAAACAAACTGTATGAAGTGTGCCTCTGTGTGATTTTAATATTTGGTGCATGTGACAGGATCATTTTAGTGATTTGCAGGATTTATCTCCTCTTAAAAGTACTGCCTAAGGCTACTCTAATTGGTAGGAAAGCAAATTCCCCCTTCTCCTCCTGTCACTCTTTGTTTTATTTACTGAGAACTGCCGAAACCTATTTACACAATAATGAGGATAAATCACTGTGATGCTTTCAACACAAAGAGAAATGTTGCGTGAGTTGAAAGCCGTACAATTAAAACTAAATTCCAAATATTTCTGAAGTGGTGTCTGCAGCTAGCAATAGTAAAATAAAAGTAAGACAAATGATAGGATTTTATATTGCAGCTCATGGAAGCAGACAGTTAAAATCAAAATTCTTTTATGATGGACATTTCATTCAAAACTACAATTAAGTAAATGTATGTAAAAGTTCCTCTAGTGGTCCAGATGTTCCCCCCAGAAGTGTACATGCAGAGGTCCTCAGTGTGCAGATCTTCCCCCATTCCACATGGAAAGGGAGCTCTGGTGCCTTCACAACAATGGGCTCCTCCCCAACCCGGGATGCACCTTCTAGGCTCCATGTGAGGAGAAACATGAAGGATTAATGGACTAGTGAATTAGGGATGCATATTACTTCTATGGGGCTGAAGGTGAACAATCTGGAAAAGATACTATAGCCTCAAGCTGAGAGCAACCAGTGCCAGGGGCCAAAGCTGGTATGTGGGCAGTGTCTGTGCATAGCTGGCATCTCCCTCTCCTGAATCCCAAAAGTATAGAGACAGCATCTCTATGGGAAACAGCCTTGCCCACCCCCGTCCCTCACCAGGATGCTGGGGGGGAAAGTCTCTCAGAGACTTCTGCACAAGATTTTTCCTCACAGTTTTTAATGACGAGAGGGGACAATCTGGTGCAGTATTTGTAATAAAAGATAAAAAGATTAATCATCTAGGACCTGATGCTGCCCACAGAAGTAAGCTGTTTGTAGCAGGGACTGTGTCTTCAGAGGTGTCTGTATAGCACCAACCACATTTTGGGCACAACTGCAATATAATAAATCTCCTGAAGCTCTTGAATAAAGAGTCATGAATTTTGCTATAGTAATCATGCCACCGCTGATACGTTTTAAATCACAAATAGATATCAAATTCCCCTACAGAAACTTTTGACTAAGGACATGTTCCATTGAGAGAAATTTATTCTGGTGTAACTGCAGTGATACATCTAGACTGATCCAAGCATGTAGTGGACACATAGTACAAGTTTCACTGGTTAAAGTGCCGTTTAGCATGGTGTAGTATGTCCATCTCCCTCAGGCAGACAAGTCTTTAGGTCTAATGAAAAGACCATACTGTTGAAACTGAGGAAATACCCTAAACATACTTTTGCTGCATGAAAAGAAAAACACATTTCTTTTGATGGCAGACTTGTTTTGTATTCCTGTATGTAAGATTCACAGATAGATTGCAACTCAATTACAAAAAATTCTTGAGTCCTTCAAAACATGCATGCGGGAAGAAAAAAAGTTTTGGCTGTTTTAAAAAAAACATTGGCATTTTTATTGTATCAATCACTTTTTTTATTTTAGCCTCAAATCATGTGCCTAAAATTATTATGGAACAGATATTTTCTGTGATTAAGCACAGTATAAAATACCAGTGAATATAACAATAAATGGGCAACACAAAATGCTATCTCATGTTGGGACCAGACTTTTTAATTGTCAGTGTTTGCTGTGTTGTGGTAGCCATGTTGGTCCCAGGCTATGAAAGAGACAAGTTGCGTGAGGGGATGTCTTTTATTGGACCAACTTGTGCTGGTGGAGGGGACAAGCTTCTTGCTCAGATCTGGGGAAGGTAAATAGAGTGGACAAGCTCTGTCTGAGCACAGAACTCCATTCAGTGAAATCAGTGGCAAATCCTTTTGCACAGAAGTTTTCAAGGATTTATTTTAAAGGTATCACTAAACTATTTATATTATCTTATCTCTTGCAAAGTCCAAAGTCAGCATGAAGATCATAAAGGAAGCGATGAGCCAAATTAGTTGCTTGCAAAGAGGGTGCAGTGCCATTGATTCCAGTGGAACTGCACTTGATTACACTGTAAGGTTGACATTTATTCTACCGACATAAAGTGTAAATAGTTAGGTTCTGTGGTCTTGATCCTGTGTTCACTGAAGTCAGTGGCAAAACTCCCATTGACTTCGATGGTGCAGGATCAGACTTTATACAGGCAAAGTGCAGAGAGGCTACATTCATCGCCACCAACTGCAGGGCTAGGATGAAGGCTGCCACTCAGCAGCCTCCCCCATCCATCTGGTACTTCAGCCTGTGACAGATATCCCAGCTACAAGCTCTCTGAGTTGATTCCACAGTGATGCGGGGATCTGTATGGATGTAGCTCCATAGTCTACCCCCAAAATAACCTTCAACACCAGCCTCACATAGGCTAATGGGGAAACCAGTTCTCTGGCATTCAGTGGGTATGCAGGCACCCCTGAGCTACTATTCAGTTCACTGTCCCCTATTACAGCCCCTTTGACCCTTTGTACAGCCTCCATGAGGGTATGTAAGTGGTGTTGAGGGCTTTGCATCAAGGATGAATTTCACCACTAATGAATTTGGCGCTATTTGTCAAATAGTTCTCCTCTCCCATCAATTTTCAGTGAGTGACTTTTAGGCCAAATTTTCAAAAACAGGATTAAAGCGCACTCATAATTTTTCAGCCGCGATAATTGTGGGTGCCAAACTGTAGATGGAAATTTAGAAGCAAAATTGAGGCCTACTTAAAATGTGCCTCTTTACAGGATGTATCCATTACAGATTTCTGTAAAACATCAGGAAGTATTATGGACCTGATCCTAAACTAATAATACTAATACCTAATACTTATAGACACATTTCTGTGAGTTATGTATGCACACTGCTTACGGGATTGTCTCCTACATTCCTCAAAATACACTTCTTGTGATGTCACACAGAGTACATTACAAAGCACTCCACATTGCTATATGCAGTGCATCTGCACAGTTTAGGTGATGACCACTCACTTACAGTGAAAAAAATAATTCACATAAGCAGATTTTAGCACATTTACCAGGTCTTTAAACTTCATCTGACACTGTTTGGATGGCGGATGAGAGAAGTATATTTTTATATCCCAAGAGAATTACTTTATGATGACTTCTTCAAGGTGAATATTGGCATTTATTTAGCCTGAGCAGAAAATAAAAAAGAACATATAGAAGCATGAACATAGAAACACTGGAGTCAGCAAAGAGTCATTTATTTTGTTGCTTTGAATTGCTATCTTCAAACATAGCTAAAT
>NC_057853.1:98399563-98409563 GCF_015237465.2 Chelonia mydas
TGGAAAAAGCCAATTAAAGGGTAATAAAGTAAAGGATGAGAATTACCATTTGACTTTAAATGTCTTCTCTTCCTCTCTCTTTCCTTCTCCCCAATAACAGCATTATGCCTCTATGGACAGCTTTTGTTCCAAAGAACTATGTTTTCTTACTACAGAATTGTGTATAATGAGCTAAATCCTGCTTTCTTGACTCATAAAATTAGAGCAGGATTTGGTCATGTTAGCAATTATTCATTTGGTAGTATAGTAATATATTATCTGTAGGCTTAATTGAACACTTGATCCAAATGTCTACCTGAAACAAAGATACAAAGTGAAACAAAACTGTTGGAACAAACAACCTGCCCTCCATCTTTTAAGATCTTATGTTAGGAAAATCATATTTTATTAAGAGCATTGAGGTTATTTATTGTTACACTTAAGTTGATTTGCATAACCGTGACCTTATTGGTTATATATTGACACTGCTGTCTTTGGTTGTAGATACACTTTTTTCCCCAAACAACCATGCCCAATGTTTTAAGTACAAATACTATAAAATTAGAGCACATTGAGGACTCCTTGCATGAGTAAGGTTTCCCAGTTTGAGTCCTTACAAATGATCAGAGATACACTTTTAAGAACGATGGTTCCAAGGAGTAATACTAATACAACTTTCCACAGTGCACATTACTTTTAGCCACAAATTGGTTTGAGTCGAACCAGACCAAAGCCACCAGTTATGCTAGTAATGCTAAACGTTTGCTAGCTCACCCATTGTTAAAATTCAAGTACAAAACTCTAACTAGTAAATTTTCTTCAACAGCTATTCTGATATAGGTTTAAAAAATAGGTAAAAACGATGAAAAGGCATTTACAGTGTTTTAAAAATGTCCTATGGAAAAGAAATTTTTTATATCACAAGGGGAAAAAAAGCTCCTGTAGATTGTTATGTGCATAAGGTGGAGGCTTAAGAGCAGACACATTTGCAGATGAACTGCTTTTACTAGCTTCTCTGAGACATGACATTTGTTCAGAAGATTAGCCAGGTTGTAATGTGTAGCATAATTGCACTGTGTGGATGTCCCAGAAGTGAAAACCTAATTGCTTGACAGGACTATAACTTTGTGGTATGCTCTCACCTTGTTAGGTCCTTTTCTGATGCAGTTCAAATGAAGTCTGGCCGCAGGTGTGCCTAATTTACCTCGCAACAGAACGTGTTGAGTTTAATTGCACAGTGGTTGTTAGGAAAAATTGGTGGGTGGAATATCAAGTGACTTACTATATGCTGATGGCAGATGGGCGTTAAGAGGCATTGTGAGCGAAGTGTATAGGTGAGGTGAGTTAATAAAAGATGTAAATTTTATCTTAAAATAGTGAAGCCTCATGGTAGGTAATACATTTTAATTAAGAGGGTATCAGCCCTTTCTTTAGCAGTAGGAAGAAAATCAAAGAAAGGGGAAATCACCAAGAAATACTGTTTTTCCTTACTTCAATATTTTTTTTAGGATCAGTTTCCAACTGAGGATGTTTAGGAAGGATATTCCAAAAGATTAAATACACTCGAATGTGTAATGTGTGTACATAAATTACATAAATTGCAGAATACAGCGCAGGGACAGACAAACCCAGAGAAGTCCGTGTTCTTGTTCCAACTGATAGCAACAAAGTTTGATAAAATACCTTACCATGAACCCAACTCCAGGATTGGGTACTCAAGAGTATAAGGCTTTTTCTGTGGAAAAGCAGCCAGCTCTATCCTCTCTGCCCTAGGGACTGCCTGCTAGGATGCAGGATTCTTGTTGGACAGCAAGGGAAAGTAGTCAGCCTTCTCCTCTGCATTGAGCTATGGGAATGGCCACCCTGGGAACAGGGTTTTTCTTGTCCTTGTGTCACTTTCGCTTGAAGTTCTTCTCTTATGCCACCTGAGCTCCCAGGGCTCCTCTGAGCTACAGTTACAAACTGTCATTTGGGTCATGCAGTCCCACCATAAAGCTGAGATACAAACATTGGTTATGTTGCATCCCAGTGCTGTTTCTTCTGAATTTAGCTCAGCATTCAGGTTTGTTCGGGTGGACTTGAATGTTTATGGTTCAGGCAAACTTGGCTTTCTACCCAAACCACTGAGTAAATATCTGATTCATTTGTTTAGTAAAAGATTGCTTAATATACTTTTTTAGGTGTACATGGGTTCCCCATAGAAACAATTCTTCAGTGTAAAAAATGCACATGTAATTATTATTATTATTATTAATAATAATATAATACTTTGCACTTCTGGAGCACCTTTCAACTGAGGATTTCAAAGTAATTTACAAACTTTAATTCAGTAAGCCTCACAACACCCATTTGACATTGGAAAACAGGATCAGATTCTCCTTGTCAGTCCAACTCCTTTGTGGCACTAAGAGGCTGGGAAGCTGACATCTCCATAGACCAGTTGTTTTCAACCTTTTTTTCATTTGCGGACATCTAAAAAATTTCAAATACAGGTGTGGACCTCTTTGGAAATTCAACCTGTGGTCTCCGAAACCCTACCATAGAAGTCTTAGACTGAAAACTGACTGTACAGAATTCAACTATAAATGTTGCACATGCTCAGCCCTGTATTTGACACAGCGTGAGAAAGGTGCTAAACTGTGTGCTTCTATGGTAATGACAACACTTCTGGGTTTTGACTTGTAGGTGGGGGTATTGACATATTTTTGATTCATCAGAAAAACAGAATGTCTTTTCTGGAATCTGAAACTTTATTTTCCAGGGGTCCGCAGACCACAGATTACAAACCACTGCCCTAGACATTAATTTTCCCAATGTGGGGGATGCCTAGCTGAGGTGTAGCCAGTTTTACGGGATCCTATGCCACTCCACACAGCTGCCCATAGAGTAGGGGACATGGAAGGGGGGATAGGGATGTGGCCAGAGCACTATTATACTCTGACTGTTCTCTGGCCCCTGGGTACCATAATCAGCCAGAGTACTTTAGAGCAGCCCTACATGCAGCCAGCTTCAGGCTCAGGGAACTGTAGCCATTCATTATAGCTTCCCCCCACCACCACCACCACACCTGTGCCCAGCAAATATTGAGTTCAGCTGAGAAGCTAGACCATAGAGATCATATCAACCACCATTGAAATGTAGCCACTGCTGGGGTGAAAGCCAGCAGTTGATCACACCAACACTACACAAGAATTCAGGAGGGGAAGTGAAGTATACCATAGCCAACTGAAATTGCATCAGGGATTGATTTAGGCACGATGTAGTTACACCTCCTGAAATTTGGCTGGGAAAAGAGGTGTAACGCTCCTTCTTCAGTAACACAGAATCTTTAGTGAGTACAAGGAATCAGTGCTAGAGCAGACTGGAAAATGGAGGGAGATGGGACTTAGCAAAATTTATCTTCCATTTAATATCAAAATTCCCATTACTGTTGAAACTTTGCCAGCCAGCTCTAGAGATTATTCCATTTGTATGTCTCATCAGAGAGATGGCTTCTTCAGCAGTACAGTGCCCACTAACAACATACTGGGGCTTTTGTTCAGGAGGCAAGAGTTCTAACTACTGAATTACCAACACCCTTTCTACAGTACCTGAGTATTCCTTAGGGTTCTCCCATCCAGCCATTGCCACCACCCAGGGGTTCACACATGATATGACAATGGGACACCTGCAGGCACATGTTTTATCAACTGGAGTCTGACCCTTCGGGTTTGAAGTTCTAAAGGAGGAAAGAGTGGAGAGCGAAGCTCTTATCAGGGATATTACTTGCACATGAACATTTTTCTAAAGAGTATCCAGGTACTGTGGTGATGGATACTTTATAATTAAGAGTAACATTAATAAATAATAATTTATTGTATTCTGAATAAAATTCCTAAAGATCCTGTTAAGCTCAATATTAAAAATGTGTTTACTTGACCACCAGAGAAAATGTTTTGCTGTTATAAACTATGAAAATATCACAATGCAAAGAAAATAGTAAGGGCTAGGTTGTGATTAGCCTCTAAGCCTCTGTACTAGGGAGGGGCTTTTCCCTCACCTTGCACTGCCTGAGTGAGGTCTATGCGGGAGCGGCTCCAAAGCAGCTACCTGCTTCCCAGAGCAACTTGCTGAAAAGAAGGAAGGAAGTGAAGTTGGTAGAACCATAACTTTGCTGCCCCAAAAACTACATAGAGGTGGAATGAGGGTATATGCTTGCTTCATTATAAGGATGCCACAAATTGTTTCTTTCCTCTTTTCCCACCTTTCCATACAATCGTTTGCCCTAGGAAACATTTTACCTCTCAGAGTTCCCCCTGAGCATTGCTGCTGTACACAGCCCTCAGTGCAGGAAAGTGGCTAAATGGCACAGTTTAACCCTACATAATTATCTTTTAATATGCTGAATAGTTTAGAAGCTGAACTACATATTGCCCTGGGCATGGTCACTCTTTTTTACAGTTTTAAGATCATTATAGTGACCAGAGTGCAGGCCTTAATACTCAGTGTTCCATTGTACTTTAACAATAATGACCAATGAGAATGACTTTTCCTGACATTTAAGCCCAATGTAAATCCAACTGAAGTCAATGGGAGCTGGATCATACCTCTTTTGAGCAGCTGGAGGAGTCTTCAACCAGAGGCAAAGCCAAGAGTCCTTAAAGAGACTCATCATAATTGATAGGAAATTTCCAACTAGTGCTAATATAAACTGTGAAAACATAAAACACATTCAGAAAAAGAAAAAGGGGGGGGCAGATCCTCATCTAGTGTAAATCACCATCATTGATGTGATTGAATCATAGAAGTCAATTGATCTACAGTTCCTGAGGATCTGGCCTACAGTCATTACATTTTCAAGTGTTGAAGATGTAAAAATTGAAGCCCATGTTGCCATGGAAATGGTGTTTTGATTACAGCAGTGATCTTTTCTGGTACTTAAAGACCTGTACAGTAACCAATAAGAAATTAAGATGTCATACCCAATATTCTCTAAGGTTTACGTATTTAAAATGAATTTATTACACATTTTTCTCTTTTGATATTCCTAACAAACTTCAATTTTGTATTTTTATAGATTCTTTCTAAAGTTTTTCCTCAAGTGCAATCAGAACTGTTTGAAGAATGCAGGCAACCCACGAGATATGCGAAGATTCCAGGTACAGATTTTTAAAAAAGAAATAAGGATATATTCAAGATTCATTCATAAATTCCAAATAACTTACCATTATATTTTTTTTCTGAAAGAGTGTTGTCTTTTTTATTTAATACAGTTAGTTTCAGAACTGTATACCTTTTAAAAATGATACATAAAACTTTTTAAAATAGTTGCCTAATTTAAATGCATGTGCTTAGGAGTTGTCAAGTTCACGAGCAGACCATGATGGAGTGTTCTGAAGCAAGTGGGAATCACCAGTGAAAATATTGCTGTAGTTTTTTCTCATATTAAAATCTTTACTGTGTTATTGGGTTGCTAAGAGCAGTAGAAAAGTTTTTACACATATATGATGAGTAGCACCAACTTAGTATTAGCTATTAGAAAAGCAGCCATGGAATTCAATGAATTTTGGATCAGCGTTCTATTTTTCACATTCAGATATAAGTCTGATAGTTGTGGTACAACCCACATATTTTTCTTCCAACTGTTTTAGAACCAAATTATTTTAATACTTGAATTTTTCCCTACAGCTATTGAAATATCCTGTGGTGAATCATAACCAGTACAGAAGGGTATCTGACTGGACAGTTGCTGAAAATAATTTCCCCCAAATTTTGGCTGTTTGGAAAAGGTTATTAAGAAATACATGATTTTTACTTCAAATTACTTTCAACATTATTCATACTTGGAATTAATAACGTAGGCATTGAGATGTTCAAAACTTTTTCTGAGAAGCACAACTTGTGGTTAAGGCTTATAGGAAAGCATGTGACATCTGTTTTCACACACAGCCAACCTACTGGTGAAGCCAGAATGCTTGAGCCAGCCAACAGTAAAGATCTGTAGCTGGAACAAAAATATTTCTTCAAAACAATCCAGCCAAACTTCCATTTTTCATGAATCTCAGCTTCACAGGGCATTGGTGATATTGATCCATCTGAACAGAGCACAAGGTCAAACCTGGAATGAGTGGAAATGTCCTCTTTGTCTCACCGATGACTAAATGAAGCATCAGTCATGAGTGATCTTGTGGTTGACAAAGGAGCCAGTAGTCACTAAAAAGACTTCCCTGGGTCTCTTTAGTTAATCTCCCTGCCTCTCAGAAGGTTTAACTGGACTTAACAGAATGTCAGGTCTTGAACAATATTTTCAACCGGTTTCACTATCTCAGCACCTTTCTTTAGGTGCCCGGCAGGAATGAGCCAATAAAACAACATAGTATGTCTACTTTCTTTTGCTGAACTACATTATTTTCCCTTGGTGACTGACCTATATATAGATGACAGAACAAAGATAGTTGTCTTTTTTTATATACACCTTCCCCTGTCTTTCAATATATCATGACCTAGGAATCTAAAAAACAAATAAAAATTATTCTTTGCTGAGAATCACATTTTATCTGCTTTGCATGATCTGCAGGTTATTTCTTTAAGTTGCACTAAGCTCATTAAAAGTGAAAAGCAGATAGCCCAGTGACATGGCAATAGGACTGCAACATAGGATACCTGTGTTAAGGTGCAGTTTCAGGACTCCCCACAATGGATGTTGAGGAGCGGTGATACAATCTGTCTCTGTGGAAGAGAGTGCATGCAGAAGCACAGAATACTTCTACAGAACTACCCTCAGGCTGGTCCGAAGGGTGATACAAATGGCTGCCTCCAAAACACAAAAACAGAAAAGAATTTAGATCAGATGCCTTGCACCCATTATGTGCAAAAGGGGAAGGAGTTACCGTGTAGTTCTTACTCTCTTGATTTCTCATTCATTATATATCTGTATATATGGACTGTCAGTATTCTGAACGTCATTTTTCACTGGGATTTTACATCCAAAGCAAACTGAACAAAAAGTAAAAGTCTGGCAAGTTTGTGTACTAGTTTTTACCATCATCACTAGTATGGTTGGATGAGGCATGGCTAATATTGACCTAACTCTGCCATTGTTTCAGAGAACTCTTCTAATCTTAACTATACTGAAAATACTACAGTGATTACTTCAATCAGAAAATCTGGACCCCAACCCACAATGACCATGGTGGAAAACTGAAATTAAACTTAAACTTATATCTGAGGTATTCAAAGTATTTTGGAAAGAAAATCAACCTATGGAGCCACATCACAAACACACACACTCAAACATTCAAACAGACCCTTCTGTTTCCTCTTTCACTTGTGTATTTTGAAGTATCATTTTGGGATGAATTTCACAAATCGATTGTGTAGGTGTTTTTGTCAGCAAGGTTGTGCATTTTGCTTATGTTCCTTTTCCAATTTCTACTAAGAAGCAGCTGGAAGCCAAAGAAGACCCTATCCATCATCTCTTCTATGGCCGGACTCTGAACCTGGACACAAGAATAGGAGCCTTTCACTCAAAAATAAAGGAGGAAATTCCATTGACATACCAGGGTCAATCACCATCCAAATGAACTTGAGAAGGGATACTTTTCATGGATTGAAAACACTTTCACTATTCATATTCAACTCAGTCTTTTCAGATGCAAAAAAGTTCATTATCAGACATTAAATGTAATTGTAAAACTGACCTGGAGATCATTTACTGAAGAGAAATGGGGAGTTACAAGGGTTTCTGATTTATTAAGCATTTTTTTTCTGATTTGGAATCCTCAGAACCCTTCATTTGGAGACAGTCTCAAGTGAACAATTTTTAATTAGATAAACTATCTAATCAATATATCAACAGATCAATCAAAACAGCAGCTTTTAAAATGAGTGGCTAGAGGGGTGATTCTGAAACTAATGGCTAGAAGAATATTTCCCTGAATTGAATTCATTTGTTAGGATAATAGGAGATTAAACTCTAATTA
Source organism: Chelonia mydas (assembly GCF_015237465.2). Lineage (NCBI taxonomy): Eukaryota > Metazoa > Chordata > Testudines > Cheloniidae > Chelonia > Chelonia mydas. The sequence goes on from NC_057853.1 coordinate 98,407,504, forward strand.
GTGTAGCAGGTTTTGAAGAGAAACAATTGAGATTTAAAAATTCAGCAGTGTTAGTCACAAAAAAAAAAGTTAACTATGAATATATATATTTAAAGCAGAAAGTAATGGACTTGTCTACAACATATGAATTTGTAAAAAGCTGCAGTTTTTTAAAATGTATTTGTTTTCTTTTTCAGGTTGTCGTATCAACAACAGTCAATGTGGATGGCCACGTTCTGGCTGTCTCAGACAACATGTTTGTACACAACAATTCCAAACATGGAAGGCGGGCTCGCCGCCTTGACCCCTCAGAAGGTACGGCCCCTTCTTATCTGGAAAATGGTAGGCACACATTTACATGTCTTTTTTTATTTGCAATGCTTTTTTGCACCATATTTTATGTTGATACACTACTACATTTACTTTTACATGATTTCTTCTCTCTTCACGTTGATCAAACAGCCCATTAGTATTTCTGACTCCATGTCAAACAAAATACAGGCCTCCAGTATTTGCTTCTGACTTCCTTTCTTTTATTTAGTCCATAAAGTTCTGCAGTCACAACCAATTTTTCATCCCCTTTTATTCTTTTTTGTTTGTTTGTTTAAAAGCATTGTTTTGCTTGCAGCTTTTTCTTGCTGTTTAATTTTATTTGATTTTATTTTGGCTTGTCATAATCCTCGATCCAGAGGTACAGTCTCAGGTTATGTATGTAAGTTTAAATGGATGGTAAAAACATGATCAAATCTGTAAGGAATTTACTGTGAGGTCAATTTCCTGTTGCTGGGCCCTACTGCTACAGATTAAAGCAGTAGAATTTTTGTATGAGAAAAACAGCATAAAATGTTTTTCTTCTAACTGATTCAAGTTGATTAACTTCTTGCCTGATCTGCTAAAAGAAAGTAATTTGTGGGGAAAAGAACAGTGGAAAGTGTCCCCAACAATTCCTAAACTCTGAAATACTTTATTTTTGCAGCCCATCAACCTCTGAATCTTGCACATCCATACACATACAAACACTCTCACATAAAGTAAATGACCAAAAGATATATGTATACACAAATGTCACTTTATATTCACCATAACATCCCCTCACACAAACCTGGATAATTACTATTAAGTAATGCACTTTCTTATACAATAAAATGGTTAATTATCAAATATATTTTGAATTGCTTGAAGATTAAAACTTTCCAAAAACATGCTTTTTTTTACACTGCAGTACAGACTGTGGGGCTGATCCTGCAAACACATTGACTTCAATGGGACTACTCAGGTGAACAGTTACAAATATGCATGTGTCAGCAGGATCATGCCCTTTACAACTGTACAATTAAATCATTTAAAGTAACAACTGGCAATGCTAAGCTGCTGTTATAACAATTCTCATATATTAAGGTTATGTGTTTATGTTCCACATAATACATACAGATGCACACACAGAAAAATGAATGAAGCAAGCAATGATTATCGGAATGAAATATGATTTAGACATCAAAAAATGGAAAACAATTTATGAATCTGCTGTGATCCACAAAAAACCTAATTTGTTTTTCTGCATTAATAACTAAGGTATAAGAGAACAAAAATATAATAATTAAAGGTCGCCCTGAGCACAAGAGTCATTATAGTCTATGACGTATTGTTTATCTCTTTCATATGCACTGAAGGTAGGTGTGTATTTTGCCTAGCAACCATCACTAATGAGGTTCACAATTAAGAAGGTTGAATCCTCTCCCCTAGTCCTTTACTTCCCTAGAGAGAGAGAACTAGCAACATTATAGGTTCAAGTAAGCATGCTCAGCCCTGTGGTGTTAGGTTTTAGTCTAGGTCCAAATTCAGCCTCTTCTAATGAGCTATTATGATCCTAGCAAAATACAAGTATTTATTTTTGTAAGCTGTATAAAAAGTATTTGACTCTAAGCAGAAAATATCACAGTTAGAAAAATAAAGGCCATTTTTATATACTCTGAACAATTTACATAAAGTCCTTTAACCAATAGCTGCTTTGTGGAATATCATAGTTGATTGTTTTTATTTAAATGTTAAAGACATTGGGCCAAATCTTGCATCACTCCTTT
>NC_057853.1:98414563-98427063 GCF_015237465.2 Chelonia mydas
CACATTCCTGGAGTTGTTGAAGTAACTCTGTCCTACAAATCCAAGCAGTTCTGTAAAGGTGCTCCTGGACGATTTGTCTACACTGGTAAGTGTAAAGTTCAGAGTAATATCTCCCCTCTCTTACAGATACAGTTTAGATTAGAATATAACGGTGGTACATTCACAATAGTGGGTCTGTCAGCATTAACAGAGTGGTTGACTAATAGTGGGCAAAGCTCAAAATAACTCAGAGGTTAAGATCAGGGAAGCACCCAAAAGCTCCAATGCCTATCTGAACTGCTTCAGTCTGTAAAATTGGTCTTGATATCTTGAGATCAGGCTCTCTGTCACAAGATGCCTGATACTTCCAGATTCCAGTTTTATATATAGATATCAACAGCATTTCCTACTCTGTTCCAGCCAGAAACAGGAAGTGAAGAAGTACTCAGCAGTGAACAATACTTTTTTAGAAAAGTTATCCAAACTTTTTTGAACCTCAGTAATGGTTCAGTTGAAGTTTAGGGCAATGGTTCAGGTATTTCTTATTATATCCAAACCACTTCATCCATCCCTATTAATAACTTGGCTGTAAAAATTCTCTCAGAGATGAAACTTGGCATAAAAAGTTTGCAGCCTGGAAGTCATTTGTTTAAACCAAATTTCTCTTAAACGTGTTTGATTTTAAGTTTCAAGAGCACAAGGAAAAAATGGAAGTTTTGTGGTTACAAATGTTTCTGAACTCAAAAGAATTCATCTTTTAAATGAAACATTTCTGGCTTTTTGTCTAAAATATGGACTGAGTTCTTTTGGCATTTAAAAAAATGAATTCAACTAAGATATTGAGATGAAAAAAGCTGATATTCACATGAATGGTAATTACATTCATAATTTTTTTAAGTTAATGATTTGATGTAGTGGGTCCATAATACACACATGCTTACTACTGCAAATATTCATGTGTGTATTATGAATTGTTCTGTTGTGTCACAAATGTCTATAAAAATAAACACCAAAGAGTTCTTAAATGTTTACTTAATAAATTGATAGAATGTAGTGACTCTGGGAGAGATTTTAGGCCCAGATCCCCCAATGTATTTAGGCACCTAAGTCCCACAGATATGGGCTGAAGTGGGACTTAATTGATGACTAAGGCATGGTCTACATGGGGGGAGATCGATCTAAGTTACGCAACTTCAGCTACATGAATAATGTAGCTGAAGTCGACGTATTTTGATCTAGTCACCGCAGTGTCTTCACTGCGGTGAGTCGACAGCTGATGCTCCCCCGTCGACTCCACCTGTGGCTCTCGCTCCAGTGGAGTCCCGGAGTGAACGGGAGAGTGCTCGACGGTCGATTTATCGCATCTAGACTAGACGCAATAAATCAACCCCCGCTGGATCGATTGCTGCCCATCGATCCTTCAGGTAATATAGACAAGCCCTAAGGGAGTTAAGGGAGTGCCTAAAAAACCTTTGAGGATCTGGGCCTTAAAGCCTACTTGTTAAATAATGTGTTTTTCATAAAAACACTTCAGATTGGTATTTTCCCAATAGGCTGTAACTGTTTCTGTCTAATTGTTTTGATCTTGCTGGAAAAAATGTGTATTTGGGGTACTTTTGAAAACTATGAGCAGATTATTGAGACTTTTAAAAACAATTATTGTTTAAGGACTCCCAGCCTGCTCACATTGAAGTCAATAGGAGTTTTGCCATTAGCTTCAGTGGGATCAGGATTGAGCCTTTAGTATGAATGTAGTGTTCATGAAAGGTGCTGGATTGATAGCCGTGGAGACTGAAGTCCTCCATCTATCCACAAAACAGGCACAACCTGGGCAGGAGCAGTGTAAGTTTTCCCTCCAGTGTACCTCAGCTCTGATCTGGAAGGACCCACCTCCAAGGGTGAGAGGATATTTAAGTCTCCCTGTCTGTTCAGTTCTTGGCTTTTCTGCTGAGACTGTCAAGAAGGGTGCCAAATGCGGTGGTGGTGGTTTTGGTGATACTGACCTCTCTGCAATGCGAACGTTGCCTAAGACCACCATCTTATTTCATATGGTATGCTAAGCAGATGTTAACTACAAAGCTGGCTGGGGTTGAATGGGCTACCTATAGGCAACTGGCTAATGCAATCACGATTATAGAGTCTTTAAAAATACTATGATAAACACAAATGAAATCAATCCACATAAAGCTACAATAAAACATCATGGAAGTATATGATTCAATTTTGCAGGGAATTAACACTGGGAATTCTGGGGAATCCTGGGAAATTCTAGCTTCATACTTTAACTAACTGTTGTGACCAGGTATTTGTGCAATGGGCTCCAAACAATGACTAGTTATATTTGCTCTGTAAGCAACAATATTCAGCAAAGTAAAGTGAATTAACTACAAATGTTAGACTAAAATCCAGTTTCTTCAGCTGTTATAAATTGATGTAGTTCCATTGTCTGCAACAGAGCTATGTTGATTTACACCAGATGAGCATCTGGCCCTAAATGTTCAGTCTTGCTTTTGACTTTCCTTATATTAATAGATTCAAGAAATTCCATAAATTGATATTTTAATGTAAATTTCCATAGGTTAAATTAAAAGTGGAAAAATAAATGAAGTTTTAGAAAGAAGCCATTTACTTTTCCTACTCTGGAGTTCTCCTTCACCAGGATTCATAGGGACATTTTAAATAAAGATGTTTAAATGAATCATCAAAGTTTCGAAAACCGCTGTTGCTGCAATTAATTTACTGCGAAAATAAAATAAAATGAAATAAAAACTTAACAGAAATATACATTTCAAACACTTTGTAAGGGATACAGAAGCCTATATGTCAACAAAAAGTAAAAAGAAAGGTAGGGTCAGAGCCTGTCTGACCTGGAAACTTCTGTCTGATTTGCATTGCCCCTAAATTGATGGGGACAATGAGATAATGATTGGAAATTACACTCACCATTGAAAACTGAGCCAAGCCTCACTGTATTTCACAATATGAAAATTATGTGGCCCTATAGTAGGGAGGGGCTGAATCCCCAGGGCATCTGTTTCCCATCAGTGTCCCACCATGCTTGCAGTCTGGCTTGGCACTCTAACATTTAACCTTCTCAGCATGAGGTGGACCATAGGGCAACGAGGCTGCAGAATAATGAAACAAGAGTGTAGTGTGGAGTACAAAGCCTTTGTAAAGTATAGAAGTTGAGACATTAAATGATCTGTGTACAGTGATATGAAAGTACCAGATTTTTCAAAAACAGGCCCTATTAGTCACACATAGTAAGGATACTGTGCTGTTTCTCAGCAGGCTCAGGGAAGTCCTATCCCCATCTATCCATACCTTTTTGCCCACTGCTTTCAAGTATTATAAAGATACAATTACCTTGGGAGATTGTGGCAGTTCAGTTGATTAGCACGGTGAATTAAAAGAATGAGTCACAAATGACATGTCCAGCTCTTCTCTAGTAGTCCTTTGTATTCCCAGTATACCTCACCCCGGTTGTAAGGAGGTCAAAAATTAGAGAGAGATAACAATTTTCAAGCAGCTAGCACTTAGGAGCAGAATTAACAATCATTCTGTATGTAATTGCCAGTTAATAGTAAATTGCCTTCCAGACTGTAAAATGCAATATAAACTGGTGGGCACCTAAAATTAAATTAATGAGATATTTGCTGCATTTAAAAGTGAATAGTGCAAATTAATAACTGAATGCAATACTTGTTTTAATATTTGTCTAATAGTGTATCATTTGCTTGTTTAATAGTAATTAAAATAGTCCTTACCTGAAAAATTCTCTGCATAGTTAAATTGAGCAATTCTGTGCAGGTTAAGAGTAATCATTTTACTGGTAGAAGTCTTCTAGGTTCTTAAATTAAATATCAGAGATTATTTTTTAATTAGAATATGAGCATTGCAATGTTATTTGATTAAGGCAAATTGTGATTTGTATGCTTCTAAATGAAATTATGTTACAGTGCAAACTACTTTTATGCATACGTTTTAAGGTGTGAGGAATTATTTTGTGTGTTCACTTTAAGCAACCAGTAGCAAGTTTGCACTGTATTTGTGCAAGTGCACTACTGTTTTCTTAAAGTGCACATTTTGCATAAAGGTTTCTTACTAAACAAAAGAAATTCAAGCCAATTAATATTAGTATTTCTTCAAACAAAGGTCCTCAGCATACCATGAATATATCTCATTTAGAACTCTTAATGCTGACCTTTTCCACCCAGATATTTTTGTGACCTTCCCTTCTTTTGCTCAATTAAAGAAATTACCATAAATTACTTAGAATGAGCATGTAGGTTTGCAGTATACTGAACTGAGTTGCTAAACAAGGTATTGGCATTCAAAAGTAAACATGTCCAAAATGGACACAGAAAAAGCTTGAATGTTGAATACATGGAACCATTCCCAGGTCTGCAATGCATTTACTAGATGTGAACATAAAAATGATTATTTCTACACAAAGACTTGCATTCAATTTCAGGTTTCTGAAATCATTACTCAACCAGTAATTGTTCACAGTTTGTGTTCCTTCTGATAGAGTATTTATGGGGGGAAAAGTTAGATTCTTCTTCAACACTAGCAGAATATCAAGGGGGAAAAACCTTCTTTAATGACTATATTGTCCTGGCTCTTTCATTTTGACTACTTTTCCTTCAGTATCTGAATCTCTGTTTTGGCTAGTTTGCCTCATTTAACCCCCACCCCACTTCACCCTCTGAAAAGATCTCATGTTTCTGAAGTATTTTAAAGATCTTTTGTGTGCATTCAAATGTGATTCTGTCAATGGCACTGTTACACTGTTTAGAGTCAATAGCTCCCTTCCATCACAGCCAACACAAACTAGCTGTCTCATAGGTCAGTGCTCTTTAAACAAATTACTTGTATCCACAGAGCAAATGATTGTTAATTGCCTCCCACAAATCATACTATTTTCACTATGCTAAACTAAATGCTAATGCCTTAGTTAAATTTAAACCATCTGATTATTTCTTGTACCTACTCAATTATAGTTCTTACCCATGAAACCCAGTCATTGTAAAAAAAAATTAAAACAAAAATGTAGATAACGAATACTGTTACATTAGTGGTAAGCCTTTAAAAATAAACTTATGGGTACATTTTAATTCTGACATTCTCAGCAATTCTAAACCATATATGCTGTACTTTCTTTTTTTATTTTAAGTGCTCTTGTCCTAAAGCAAGTTATACTCATTGTAAAAACAGTATTGGTTATTTATTGATCAGACCTTATGTAAGTATTGGTTGTCACCAGGCCCTAAAAATAAAATAAAATAAAATAAAAATAAATGAATAAACAAATAAATAAAACAAAAAGTAGGACAGATATCCTTGTCTTTCTCTCAAGATGGTTCTTTCTAATAAGTCCTTCAAAGTTGATTAGGCAGTTTTCAAAAAACTGTAGCCGCTAACACTTTAAAATAGCCTCATTGTGCTTTATAAAACTATATTTCCTTTAAAATATTTCAGTGAAAGTCAAAAGGGAAAATACATTTTCTGTTTAGCACTGTATTTTATCTCAGAAGGGATTTTTCAGTATAAAGTATATTTTAATTAAGAAGTAAATGCTAAACATGTTAAAAACTGATTCAGTAAAGCATCAAGTCATAGCATTCTGGAAATTGCATATTATACAATGGCTCATTTTAAAACAATAGTAACTCCAGGTTTAACAGGGTCATTGTTGTCCCCTTTCTTTTCTGTCTCAAAGGAGGCCAGAAGAATGAGACATACCATTTGTGCTATTGCACAAGTAGACTATTTGTCCTAATCAGTGACACCCATTTACTAGAATTGCTTAAAATGAACTATACCTCATATAGAAATCGCACATTTAGAGTGTTCCATTCATCATCTGAAAATTGAGGGCCAGTAAACTTTTCTGTTCCTCCAGCGGGATCATAGACATGCATCAAAATGTTAAAAAATGATTGGTGAGAGAGAACTGTCACCCATTTATCAAGGAAAAGGAACATTATTTGCTAATTTCCCAACCAAGGCAGTGACAGGGTGCTTCGTCTTTAGACCCATGGTGACCAACATGGCCTTTTTGTTATTAGTACAAGTCAAGCGCTTTTTGGCTGTTGCTAACAAGACACATTTGTCTATCATCAGAGAGTGCTTTATTTTTTTTCAAGTGGCTGCGACCAAAGTCTGCTCTCAGTATCATGATTGGCTGTACTTCTTCAGGTTGTGGTAACACTGAGTAACGGAAGGACAGATAAATCACAAAGTTTTCACGTCAAGGTGAAGGTATCGACTCTGCTGTACCAAAACTGACAAAATGTAGTGGTGAAGAGACAGTAATTCATCTTCAAAAGAGGACGAAAGGGTCATCTTGGTTTCACTTAATAATTGCTGAAATTTGAACATTTGAATAAGACCTTGGTTTCTCTGAGAAAGGAAAATAATATAAATATTATACAAGATTGGAATGTAACAGTTTACTGGGTATGAAATAGTCAAATTCTATTTTTATTTTTCCGAATTTCAGATTTTATTTTGTTTTGTTTATTCCTAGATCCAGATTGCAACACTCAGGCTAAAACTTCCCAAAATTGTAAATTGAACAAAGAATGACTGAGGGGAAAAAAATCCAAAGGCTTTTATTTAAAATTTACCTCTAAATCCATGTTTACCTCCATGCTTTATCAAAGCAGGATATCAAACAGATAAACGCAGGTTTCATAGGAGAATATCCAATAAAACATCTATTTTTGGCTAATTACAGCTACAAATGCCTATAGGTATACTCCTATTAAAATATTTTTGGGCCTCATTCAAATCCCACTGAAGTCCAAATAAGCCTTTCCATTGACTTCAGAGGGCTTTGGATCAGGACCTAGAGTGGTAAAATGGAAAAATCTCAGAACCCTAGGGTTGAATAGTAATCATGAGTTTATTGTGCGTATTATACAGTTGCTTATTACAATGCCACTGCTGTAGTTACCAGCTTGTTAGACTTTTTATTTTAAACCCTTGTTTTTGGAAGGTTAATTTCTCTGTAAAATTGACATGTTTGTTTTTGGCAAAATGATTTCCATAAATTTTCATTTTAAGAATATGTGCTGAAACCATGCATACAAAGAAACAGCCCATCAAATAAATAACCCTAAATGTATTGAAGTCAACTTACAAAAAAAAAGTTGTTTCAGATATATATTTCTGTGTCAAAAATTTCTTTGACTTAAAAAATAATTTCTGAAGGTATCATTCCATATTATGACCACTTCTTTTTATTTTTAATACAGGTTTTAAAATGCCTTTAATGAGCATATGGAATAAATAAATTTTCACAAGCATCTTTAGTAAACATAGTTATTGTGCTTATGCTGAATAGAATTCAGTGTAGGTGGTGCTAATTTTTCAATACAGAAACTTCCATTGAAACATTGGGAAGTTGCAAGTCAGGAAGTCCTTGTGGTGTATTGTATCAATAGTCCACAGCCTGAAGTTTCTTAAAGAGTCACCGTCAAGGCTGATACTGCACTTAAACTTGCCGTTTTGTTCTTCAAGTTTCCCTTGATATAGCTATCAACCTTCAAAATGAAGAATGCAACATTTTTAAAACCCCAGCTGATGATCAGGGAGCAAAAGAACAATAACTCCATGATGCTTGACTTGTTGGGACAATAGGCATGTGCACTGTCCCCTTCCGGTGTCTCCCTCTGGCTTCATTTTTGTGAGCTCACTTGTGGATGTAATTGACAAGAAACCTGAGCTTGAGCGTTTCAGAGTCCATATTCTCATTTGTTTCAGTCCTCATCTCAAGAGTGGAGTGGGCGGATGGAGTGGCACATATATCCATGTTTGCAATCTGTGCTTCCTGGGTTTATTGTTGTTGTTTCGTTATGTTGCTCCTAGTGCATCTTCTAGGATTTTAAGACATATGAGCCTATCGCTGGACAGTTATATTTTCCTCTTACAAGATCCCCAACATAGATATGGGAATCTGGGAAGTGGGAAGAGGACAGGGGCAAATTTTTGGCATGTTTGCTTGACAGTGTCCCTTTACATATGTATATGTAGAGTGGTCACCATAAAACTCTTCCCCTGCTTTACACATCTACACAAAGTTACTTCAGTATTGCAGTATTCCCCATACTAACCTCATTTTTGTTATCTGGTCATCTAAAGCAAAAATTAAACGTTTTTAAAGAGAACTTAGTAGTGATGATAAAATAGGTCTTTACTCGGTCAAACTTTTACCTTCAATATGCCGAAGGTTTTTAAGAATAAGGGTCCTTTGTTGACTTAGACTATTTTGGCTCCTAAAATCATGGTTATATCTTATCAGTGATCCATATATAATAGGAAAGTCGCACATGCTTGGCGTAAGATTATTTTTCTTTTAACTACTATAAAAAGATCCTTTAAAGTAACATTCAGGGTCTGACTGTAAGTCATTCTATTGTGCCTAAATATTACTGTGAATATGTTACGTAATATTATATGCTGAATTTGGGTGTTCACTGCCTAGTGTAGGTACAGCAGAACAATACGTATAGTGTGTCTTTTTTTGGTGTGGGACAGCACACTCAGTGCAGATGTGTGCAACTTTCCGCAGCTGCTGATGCTGCTAGCTAACTAGGAGAAGCGGGGGCAGAGCCATAGCCCCACCTACTCTCTACTATTCTTCACCACATGGCTAGTGGTAACAAAGCGTGACTACTCAGGGTGGCTTCAACAGATGTAGTTGCGGCATGCTCCTGCAAAGGGAGTACAAGAAGAGGAGAATCCTTATGTCCTCCCCAGAACATCCATTCAGGGGTTAGCCACAATCCAGTCCTTAGAAAGTAGTAGGAATATTTTTGCGTAGCTCTAACACCCAGCACCAAATAAGATCACAAATATAAAGAACACAAGCACAACTACTGTTTGCATTAGAAAAATATATCTTAATTAGTGAAACACCTTAGAGTATTGAATACTTAAAATGTAATGTTTTGCTGCTTTGATATAGTATTCATGCTTCTGTATCATTAGTGAAATACTTTATCATATTAGCAAAATGCCAAATTATGTTACTAAAATATTCTGTCACATTAGTCAAACACACCATTTTATTTGCAAAAATGCCATGTTTTATTATAGTTACATACGTATTAAAATACGGTGGTTCCCTGACATATGACCATTTATGATTTTGTATCATACTAGTTCTCTTTCTTAATTGTTCTCAGATTCAAGGTTGTATTGTGGTTCCTGGGTTTCTCCTCCTGTGTATTTGTGTCTGATCAGCAAAACCCTCCCAGTATGGAAATACCAGTAGCTTCAACTGGAATTCTACATGTGGAGGGCTTACAAGATCTGGCTCCATATTGGTGGAATTCAGATAATATCCAATGATTTGCACATCCTATCGGAATCACTGTAAATCAGTGTCTTCTTCACCTACTTGCAAAGCAAAACATTCACTGTAAGGCTGAAAATGTTGTGCAATTGGATGTTGAAAAGCCAAATACGAAACAGTGTATGTGGGTTTAGTTGATGTCAGTTTCTATTCACTAGTTTGTACTGTATCTTTTACATCCATTTTTCTAGTGATATTTCTGTTTCCAAATATGTTTAAAAATAGCAGACTAGCATTTGTAAGATATCATAAACAAGGCTGATATCCTGGCACTTGCACACATGGGTGAGATTCACTTTCCCTGCATGAAACCTAACTATTCAGTCTTTATGTGAATGATGTGGAGGACAAAGAGGGTTGGGGACATGATATCCTCTTTTCAAACTGAGGCTAGAGCGCCAGACATCTCCCATCTGTTACTCCAACCTGCAGGTTGCAATAAAATATCCCTACACTATCTATATGGCATGTTAGGGCCCCTGGATCCATATAACTATAGATTCCAGAGACCCTCTTCTAACCAGTCCTCTGTTACTGACCTCTGTACTAGCCTCTGCAGCTCTGATATGGAGTAGCCTTCTGTGGTATGTAGGAGTGGCACTGTGCAATCACTCCAGTTCATCAACTGTGGCCCCACCAAGGGATTAAATGGTGAAGCAGGTCTTACTTAGGCCCGTTGCAAACTTCAGCCAAGTACACTGGCTGTGCATGGTGTTCACAATGTTTGATGCAAAGCCTATGAGCTCAGGTATTATGGTGAATGTAGGATAGATTAAATAGTTGGGAGAGGGGGTGGGTCTCCCACCCCCAGCTGCAGATCAGTGCCAGTACTGTAGCATAATAGGTGCAGTAGCCTCCTGACTGTCCATCTGGCTAATCTTACCTTGATAAGCATTTATGAGAGACTCAGCACCATGGTGTTTGAGGCCTAGTAACTATAGGAAATGCCACCTTCTAAGGGTGTTTGTTCCATGGATCAGGAGAGTTGCTAATTGAGCACCACTCCACACCCATAATGGCACTCAGCACTGTGTAACAAGGCCCTGGAGAGCTGTGGTTTGCAGTGTGCTTGGGGTGTTAGAGCTTCAGCTAGGATCCATTGGCAGCCCAGCATGTCTATTGAGGCTGCCATCTTGTTTTACAGAATTTAGCTGTTGTGTTTGTAGAAAAGCCTTGGAAACATCAAATGCCTGCCTGCAGCTGCAGAGCCTCTGGAACAATAGCTCTCAGAGTTGTGAATTGCCCCATTCATCTCAACTAAGTCCAGTGATGCCGATTTAAATGTCAACAGTGTTAATTATCTCACTGCTATCAAAACAGGTTAATAAAAAAGAGGGAAGAATACAGATCTGCAAAAACTGCAATGAATGAAATCTCTTTGGAGTGCTGCAAGTGGGTGGTACTTGGGAGAGTACCTCCACTTTTTTCCCCCAGTCCGACCCCTGGTGCCAAAAGGGAGCGGGCTGCGGGATGGGTAGAGAGTAGGAGGAGCAGAGCCTGGGGAGCCAGTCCCATGAAGCTTAGTGAGCCATTCAAACCTCCCAATCAGTCAGCTCGTCACCAACCTCCAGAGCAGTGGGGGACAGGTCTGGTCTGATGGTGGCTATGGGTGCAGGTGGCTTCTTCTTTGGCTCCAATTGCTGCTTCTCCCTCCTGACTGTCTAGAGCCAGACTGAGATTACTGCTTCAGTTACATTCAGGTCACATTTTCTAGCTTTTTTTTTTTTTTTTTAAACCATGAAGGCTAGAAACACAATATTTTGATGAACATTGAGATTCTGATGTCCTTGAATAACCTGGAGGCCATCCATGTTTGCCAGTGCCTTAATCTAGTCTGTCCAATGGTGCAGCCAAAATCCTACTGAAAGAGTGTCACATCTAAGGAGCCCAGCAGAGCCTATGTGATTGTACTTAGAACATCCGCAGTGAGTGGTATCTCAAGCAGATGGAACTTGGCTTGTGGCTGAAGCTTAGCATGCCACCTTTTAGTCCCTGCCCCCCCAATTAGAGCCCTGGGTGCTATCTTTGAGGACTCCCCACTTCCTGCTCTGCAATAAGACTACATCCTGCCTATCAAATCTTCCCTATCCAGAAGAGTGAAAGGATTTGGCCCCAGAGGTTTAGGGTCTGACTTTCAGTAGTACTGAGCATTTATAACCCCAGCTGAAGTCAGTGGAAGGCATGTATGCATATGTCTCTGATAATCCAGTCCTTAATGCCTTATTTTTGTAGCTACCTTAAAAAAGTGTGTTATCTGGTATTAAACGAGAGGTGATCAGAAAATATTTTTCACAAATTTCTCCCCACATCCCTTTTTTCATGCGAAACATGTTTTGGCAGAAGTGTTCTGACCCAGTTTGGTAATAGACTATAAGGGCCAATATATTTATAATGGATCAGATTAAGTTTTAAGATGTAACTATCCCAAATTTATTTTGCTATTGTACTGTAAGACACTTGACAATTTTTCTGATATTTTACATCCTAGACTTCAGGCTTCCCATGCCCAAAGGCATATCATTGTTCTGGAAGTGAGGGCATAAGATATGCCACTTCTGTTAGTGTTCCTTAGCTGCAGGGCTGGGTTTGGTAGATGTAGTTTCAGCAAGACTATAAAAGCCATAATCAAATGTATTCTTTGAGGTATGTAAACAGAATTGTTTGAACGCAATCCAGTAGTTGTCAGCAAGGGTATTATTTTTGTAACAAGGAAGATGAGCTGTCCCTTTTTCTGTGTTTAGTGTCACATCACAATGCCATTATTTACTGCCAGGTACTCTTGAATGGGAAGACAATCCCTGTGCACTAGGCCCAGTTAGGCTGTCTGTATGAATGCCTAGAAACAATATCACAGATATGAATGAACTGGTTCTTGATTTCCAATTAGAAGAAAATGTGGCAGTTTCCCCATTGTTAATAAGAGTACTTTAAGGAAAATTCTGTACCATTATCTGATCGAACATAATTATTAACTGACCTGTGAATTTCAGGCCTGTAATTGAAACAAGTGGCTGAAATTGAGCATGCCCTTGTTTCCTCTACCACTATTTGAGGGACAAGCTAGGTGATTATGAGAAACTGGTAAGATAAAGACAAAGTTGTTGGGGTTTTTTTAAATGAAAAATCTGTTTTTAGTTCTTCATAGGAAAAGAAAGAA
>NC_057853.1:98439563-98447063 GCF_015237465.2 Chelonia mydas
GCATACATATGTAAATCAGTACCTTGTATTTGCAAAGTTGGCAAAATATCAACACATTCTTTTTGTACACAGTGTAGATGTGCCAGCCACCTTGAGGGCAGTCTGATACGATGCAGTGCTCCAAGGGAAATGCTTCATCTTCGCATTTTCTTCTTACAGCTAGTTTTCCTATCCGAAATGACAATTAAGTGTAAGGTGCCAAAAACATAAGCAATCATTAAGACAAGAGAATAACCTTGAACTTGGTCCAAAATATACAGTGACTAATGGGAAATCCTAAGTAAATCTGCTAAACAGAGCGGATAAAACATACTGTATTTTGCAAACTAATGGAAAAACACTGCTGCAGTCTCCAAATAAAGTATATTTTTACAATTTTCACATGAGTAACAGCACTAGACCAAATTTTTATGTTAACTTCTTCACTGCTTTATATTGATTATGCTGATAGGAAAGCGTACATAACTTCAGTAACCAGGAGGAAGAATAAAAAGTTCAATCACAGCCACAGAAACAAATATCAAATCCCCACATCCACCGTAATTTTACCATAATCTCTACCATTAATGATAATATTATTCCAAATTAGGGCATTTCATAGGGTATCTGGTACCATAAACAAGTACACTACATGTTAGCAATTAATTCTTTTACTGTTTTGTAGGAAATAATCCTGAAACGAGCAGCTGACATTGCTGAAGCATTATACAGTGTGCCACGCAATCACAACCAGATTCCTACTCTTGCCAACACTCCAGCTCACACTGGCATGATGGGAGTGAACTCATTTAGCAGCCAGCTAGCAGTTAATGTTTCAGAAACATCACAAGCTAATGACCAAGGTATGTGGGGTTTCAAGAGTTAATCCTTCATGTTGTTGACTGTTCTTAGACAATGTCTATTAATACTGGCTGATGCCATCACTATGCTCTATCTTCCTCCCCCTCCCGTTAGTCCGATCTTTGATCGTGTAATGGAGTGCAGTCTTTAAATTCCAGATAACACTTAATTGTTCCCTTTCTTTGGTTTTCTTTTATCATGAAGCATCTCCAATGAAAAGATTTATGCAAAATGCAGAAATATATGACTGCACTTTATTAACATTAGATATGAAATGTGTATATATACACATAAGATATCTATACTGTATATTACAAAGCAACTATGTCTGGATATCCTCCAAATGTTTATTGAACATTTACACAGACAAATCTAATTTGCCCACACTGATCTTTTTAGATGTTTTTATAAATGTAAGCACATTTTATATAAATGTAGGTATGTAATACATAAAAATACAATCCTTGTAACTTAATTTAAATTTTCTAACGTAACATACATATAGCAAACTGCATTTTAAATTAAGTTTTATACTAATGAAAGGAGTAAAACCAGCTTCCTAGGTATGTTCAAAACCATATATTTTTGCTTACAACATAATTATAAATTGATTGCACTGATGAGAATAAATTCATGCTAATCTTCTGTGATTTGAAATCCCGATTCTGCTTGGTCTCCTCTTACAAAAGAATGGGTCTTTTAATCCACTTCCAAGCTATAAATCTCGTAAACATTCTCCACCTTGATTCTGGGTTAGTCTTCACAGAAACATGCACCTTTATGAAAGTACTAACTTATTGTTAGTATAAAAATATCAATCATAAAAATGAAGACCCCAAAACAGCCTTTTAAAGTTAAATCACTGCAACAAACAAGTTTTTTCCTGTCAGCTATGGCATTTGAAGGTCTATAGAGGCTGAAAGTTCATCCAGTATGTTGGTACAAACCGGGAATCAAGCCTGTTGATAATTGCTACTAAAGACAAATGTGAAGGAAACTGACACGCTTGGATCGAAGAGAGCTTTTGTTGGCTGTCTTTGCTAGGAGGAGAGACAACATAGAGTGCTCGCAGATGATTTAAGTAAGGTTGGCATGATAAGGTTATCTTAAACTGCAAGAGTTGATAGGGCAGTAACAGACAACTTAGAGCAAAGCTGTGCAATCAATTAAAACCTGTAATATTTGATGCATGAGGAAACCCCCCCAGCCCTCTAAGTTTATATTATAAATAATAACATTATTTTTTCGGGGTGGGGGGTTTTCTAACACAGTAGGTTACAGTCGCAACACAAGCAGTGTTTCCCCGCGAGGATATGTTCCAAGCAGTACTCCTCAGCAGTCCAATTACAACACAGTCAGCAATAGCATGAATGGATATGGCAATGCCGGCATGCCCAATCTAGGTGTACCAGGTTCCCCTGGATTTCTTAATGGCTCCTCAGCTAACTCTCCTTATGGCAGTAAGTGTCTATTTTTGGTAACACATCATCATATAGATTCATGTTTATTACAAAATCAGATACTTGCATTGTTTTGATTTTTATAATATGAGCTACTGGATAAAAGGAGGGGTGACTCTGGAGGCTGGACGTAAAAATGAATATAGTAAATTGATCTTTATTTGCCATAATACGGTCTCAGAGACAAAAAATCGGACTGCACAATTTGTAACAAAAGTCCAACACAAAAGAGTTTGCCTGTTATCCAGAGAGTGGCCAAGCCAAGGCATTTCATTATTTTTATTTTTATATATTATATATATATTTATATATATATTTCCAATATTTGAAGAGGCAAGGCCCTATCACTCTCTTTTTCCATGTTTGCCATGAAAAACCTCAATCTGAGTCCTGATTATTTTTGCTTTATTGCAGTAGTGCCGTCAAGCCCTACCATGGCAGCCTCTTCGGTCACCCTCCCTTCAAACTGTAGCAGTACACACGGCATTTTCTCATTCTCACCTGCCAATGTCATCTCTGCAGTGAAACAAAAGAGCGCCTTTGCTCCAGTTGTCAGGCCCCAAGCCTCTCCTCCACCATCTTGCACCAGTGCAAATGGAAATGGACTTCAAGGTGAGCTGGATCTCTCATTTTTTTGTGTATTGCAGGCTTTTTAGTGCATACACTAAAACTCTATAATCATGTCTTTTTGGAGAGCAGTACCTTTTGACCTAAACTGAAATTAGAAAGGATAACATTCTTAGTTTTCTGGTTCTGCAATATAAATGCAAGAATGTCATACTAAAAACAGTAGCACAGAAATATGCTAAAATTTGAAGCAAATCCTAGTTTGATTTTAATTCTTGCATTAAGGGATATAGTAGCTGGTTTCCTGGCATTTTCCCTTTAGGTTTCATACATTAAACTTTAAACTAAACACACGTCTCTGAATGCTCCTTACAGATCATGTACACGCCTTGCATTTCTTTATACATTCTCTGCATACATTTTTGATGAACATTTTTAACTGTAGTATTACAGAATAATATATTTCCCCGTTTTTACACATGATGTAATTGTTATTTTAAAATATGTCAAAAAATGAACACTGGTTGAAACTGTTGCTCAATGGGCTGATCTTCCCTGGTATTGACTAACCAGATTTAACCAATTTGCACGTCTTGTTGGGCTTTATGGGCCCATTATTGCCATGTTAAACTAGATATAGGACTTGGGCCTATGTGAAAAATGAAAGGTTTTAATTAAAACAGGCAACTCTAAGCTTCTGCTTTTTTGTTTGTGTGATTTTGTATGGGCATTATCATGGGCATTTTCATAAATCAGTTGCAGAATTCACTTGGTCACCTAATGGCATTGGGGCAGAATTATGGTGCAATGCAAATTTATAAGAGGAATAAGGGAGGGATAGCTCAGTGGTTTGAGCATTGGCCTGCTAAACCCAGGGTTGTGAGTTCAATCTCTGAGGGGGCCATTTAGGGATCTGGGGCAAAAATTGGGGATTGGTCCTGCTTTGAGCAGGAGGTTGGACTAGATGATCTCCTGAGGTCCCTTCCAACCCTGATATTCTATGATTCTATCCACAAAGGGGTTTCCCTTTTTATGACATTTCTCCAAGAATGGATGATAAGTAATGCCCGATTAATTTGAACAGTTCAAAAGGGTTAGTTGCCTACCTGGTTCCATTATAGGGCCCAATTCTGAGCTGTGCTGAATTGAAACACTTCACCTCCCACTGAAGTTAGATGGGATTGATTGCAGGCACTGAAACCTCCCAGGTTTAGACCCACATTTCTCAACAAAAATTTAGAACATTATTGTTTACATTGCAATAGTGCCCACTGTATACCAGGCACTTTCCAAACACAAATGAAGACACTGGCCATGGTTTTCAAACGTGATTAGTGATTCTGCATTCCTTAATTTTTGGGTGTCCAACTTGAAACATTTTAATGGGGCCAATTTGCAAATGTGCCTGCTCACTGAAAATCAGGATCCTTCGGGTTTCAAGTTGAGCACTCCCAAAATCGAGGCACCTAAATCACTAGTGATTTCTGAAAATCTTGGCCACCATCACTGCGCCAAAGAGCAGACAATCTAAGTGCTGACCTGCAGTTGGATCCAGGCAGGCCTAAGGGTTCATTCATATAGATCTAATTGCATAAAAGAACAACAGTTAGAGTAACAATTAATGGCACAGTAAATCTTTACTGTGTCAAAAGTAAATCAAAAAACTATGCCAGGTAGAACCCATATTCTTGTAAAAGTGCCATCCACTTTTAAGATCATCCAAACCCTTTCCACCGCTCCCGCCCCCAACAAACCCCACCATCATTCCAAGTAAAACTTAGGAACCAAATGAAAATAAATTATGATACACAGAAAACACAGTGTATTATATTTGGGCAGCTATCTTGTATGCAGTATTTATTTATATATATATTTCCACATGAGTCCGTCAACATCCATTAAGCTGGATAATAAAATCAATTGAAAATGCATACTAAAATGATCAAAATGTACATAATGACAATAAGAGTGCCTCCCCACTGAACACTCCCCAACAAAAAAAAAAAACCCAAAACACTTTGGATTTTCAAAAGTATTTAAGCGACTAAAAATACAGATAAGCATCTAGTGGAATTTCCAAAAGCCCTAAGCAAGTTAGGCACCTAACTTCCACTAGACACCGATATTTATTTTTAGGCACATAAATAATTTCAAAAATCTGGCCCCAAGTAACTACATATGTCTGGCAGCAACGTATTCTGGTTTTGTCAAACCAAAGAGAGAAGCAAACTCCTGAGTTGAAGGCTAACAACACATGGGTGTGAAATTCATCCCACTCCAGGGAGCCAGTCAAGGTCCATGCACCATTTACATCCCACATAAGCCCTATTTTGAGGACTTAAACAGGATTTAAGAAAAGCCTAAGCATTGTGATATCACTCTGCATCCAATGTGAATGTCCTACTCCTACCCCAAGACTTTAAGGACTTTCCATTTATGTGTCCCAGCTTGATTTTAACTGTCACATTAACACACAAATAAAGAGAGGGGCTCTACAATATCCAGCATACAAACTGTAGAGGCACTCACAGTTCAAAATCAGCATCTTGAATTGAAATGTACCAAAAATGAATGGGAAGCGAGTGCACTCTCTGAACTGTCATATGTGCTTCCCTAATCAAACACCACAAGGGCTTTTGCATGAAGGATTATTTGGAGAATTTCTCCTTTTTTAAAATAGTCAAAGTCATTTATTGACACTGAGTCAATTTCTGAAGTGTGTTAATAAGTATCTTGTTAATATCATACACACAACTAGAGAATTTTCTGATCAGCAAATTTTATAAACTGAAATAAAATAAGAAATTGGACAGCTGCCATTTGCAGCAGTTGAAGTTCTGGAGTGATCTTCATGCCCTATCTGGAGTGTGCTTATATCATTGAATCTGGAGGTGAAAGAAGCATAAATAATGGGTGACATCTCGGCTTCATTAGGAATGGTCACACCTATGTAGTCAAGAAAAGACAGAAATAAGAACTCTTGTTCACAGATGTTTATCTGAAGATCCAGAAGCAGCCAGAGGTCTGATAGATTTTGGACCTGAATTATAAAAGGTGATACGCCCCTTTAGTTAAAGGGGCAGATATCACTGTTTGTCATATTTGTTTCCCCCTGCATAGCCTCTTGTCCGGATTAAGACTCAATCAGCTAGCTCTCATCCAGTGCTAGGAAACCTGATTGATTGTACTGTCCAGGTCCAAAGAAGTCTGAGAGGTAGCGCAAAAGGTCACCAGCATACCAACGTCATTGTAACACAGATTGTCTCATGGCCTCCCCTTGAGGCCTTGTACACACATTGAACAGAAGAGGTCACAGAATTGAGCCCTGCAATATCCCACACAATACAGCCCTTAGTACAAATGAGTAATGGCACTGTAGGGTTCACTAGGGTTTATTGTGGCCCTTGCTGTTAGGCAATCCAGTTACTGGAGTTGGCTGAATGTGAGAAAATAATACTTTGCTCGGCACATCTGTAATGACTTGGGGGGAGAGACAAAATGGTTTAAAACCATCTTTCTTCTCTCCATATCCAGGTGAAGTTTCAGCCCCCAGCATAAGCATCATTAGGGCTGCTCCAAGCTCCTTTGCCTTTTAATGGTCACTCTTATTTCCATTCCACTTTCCCCAGTGCTTTCATTCATCATCTGCCAAGGTACATCTTATTTAGGATCAGATTCTATAAACGGTTATTCTCAGAGTAAGTTGTTTGTTTAACCTCAATTGGACTACTACTATGAGTAAGAACTACTCATGTGAGTAAGGGTCTATAAGATTGGGGCCCTGGGCCCTGATCCTACACACATTTATGTACATGCTTCATTTTAGGCATGTGAGTAATCCTGTCAACTTTATATGACTTCAGTAGGACAACTTACATTCATAAAATTTAGGCATGTGCATAAGTCTTTGCAAGATCAGAGTTTTAGATTGTAAGTTCTTTGGGGCAGCAGCCTTCTCCCCTCCCCCCATAAGCACAATACTTATTTATGCTGCTGCAAATTATTTTTTAGCAAGAAAGCTCTGGCCAGCTGTGGACTCAGAAATGCAAAATATATTTAAGACTTGATTTTCTAATATAATGTATAGTTTGTAGATGGTGAAAGATATTTCACATTGGTTCAATATATGATTGCAATGCAGAGCAAAACATATTCAACAGTCTTTTTAAAATTAGAATGATTATTTGCCCGGCAATAAAAATTACTATTATTTATTATTTACATTACCATAGCACCTAGGAGCCATAGTCATGAACCAGGACTGTTAGGTGCTGTACAAATACACAACAAAAAGACAAATCATAAGCTCCTTGCTGAACAGACTAAGTAAATTCTTCTTTGGAAAGAGATTTGATCTCAGTTTGTATGACCAGCAGCCTGATAGTACAATCCTGAGAGAATTCACTCTTTGGAGAGTATATTGAGGGAAATGTAAAGGTAACCAATTTTATTCTGTGCACAAATAGTATTAGTTTAATTATGCACCAGAAGGCCACAGCTGACCAAAACTTCTAAGTGGGACAAAAAAATTTCATCACATTTAACAATATTTGTTGTTAAAAAGAAACAATTTAGAATTTTTCCAGAAAATGCAATTATGCAGTAGATAACCCAAATTCCTGCACTGTATGAC
>NC_057853.1:98452063-98477063 GCF_015237465.2 Chelonia mydas
AAACACAAATCAAATGCAACACTGGAGGTTTCATTTCTAAATATCAGATTACCCAGTTGTGTCTTGGTTAAGATAAGAGTGACCTGTGAAATAAGCTTTTCAATGTTAAAAAGTCACATGACAGCCCTTCTCTGAGGCCTAGTGGTTGAAACAGAGGAATAAGAGTCATGGGACCAGGATTCTATTCCCCGCTCTGCCAATAGCGAGCTATGCAGCCAGGGCACGTTGCTAAACCACCACTGTACCTCAGCTCTCCTATCTGTAAAATGGAGACAGTAATGCTTACCCGCTTTGATAGAGTGATTTAAAATTCTCTGATAGAAGCCAAGTGGCAGATTGTGTAAATTAAACAATGAGATACCTCTTTAAAAATCCACGCAACCCAAAACCTTCCAATCACAGTTTTGCCATTATACATTCATATATTAGTTTTTGGAAAACTGATAACACATCCAAAGATTCTGCTAACTAATACTGAACACAAATATTTTAGCCCTCAATGTGTGATGTCTGATAAATAGATAAACAAAGGAGTAAAGAAAACCAACAAAAACAAAGGGTTTTGTCAAGTATGGATCTGATTCAGAGCTCCTTGAAGTCAGTGAGAATTTTTCCATGGGCTTTGGATCAGACCACGATAGAGCTGAACCTGAAATTTAGGGCCTGATTCCCCACTCTATTATGCCAATTTTACACCAGCATATGTCCACTAAGGCCATACTGTATATTCTGGAATAACTGATGTGGGGGTCCTGCTTCCAGGCACTACAGCAATACAAACAATAAATTATAACATCAACTGACATATAAGATAAACATGAAAGCATATGCCAATTAAAGGAATAGAGTAATACGAGTTTTGTTCTGTCATCATAAGATGCCTATTGAAAAGATAAAGATTTCAAAATTCTGAGCTTCGTATTGACGACATATAATATGATACAAAGTTCAGTGTGTCTGTTTCTCTCCTCATTTTCTGCCATCTGCATGTATCTGTAGATAAATGTACTGAATGTAATGAGATCTACCAGCTTACTGTATTTTTAATTTACACACAGAAAACTCAGCTTATGTAACTTTTTTTTGGCGCACTTGACACTATTTCAGTAGTTATGAGTTCATTTTTCACAATACAAGATTGGTTTTGCACATTTTGGCTTGAAGCTCTATAATCCATATGTGTAGCAGGATTTAAATTAGTGCCCACAAATGTCATCTTAATTACTTGTGCTGCTGTGCAAAACAGGAAACAATTATTGAAAATATAAAAATGCTTTCAAATATTTCATAGTGTTTTTTTCCACCTGTTTACAATCACTTTGAGTAGTATCTCTGAATCAGGCTTAAATCAGATGCATTCCACTTATTCAAAAAATAAGACGGCTTACAGGGATGAAAGTCTGCCTGATGCCTATTGGCACTATTCCTTTTGGGTTTATTTCAAAGGTTTGAATAATGAGTAGCTAAACGGTTAGCCTAACATTCAATGCAAAGAAAACAAAGAAGAAACAAATTCTGTGCTACGAATTACAAGTGCTAGAGAGTATACCACCTATGACAAACTAAGTATCTGTAACCTGGTGTGATAAAATGTTAAGTCAGCTTACACTGATTTTAGAAATACAAAGATAAAAATTTCTTAATCAAAACGAAGGAACAGAGTCTCTAAAAATATATGCCAATTATTGCAGAGCAGCCTTTTAAAGTCTTTCAAGCTTTTAAAGATTATTCAAAGCACTTGAAATGGGCTTCAATCTAATGCCTCATTTCATTGCATTAAACAGCCTAGTTAATAAAGAATCAATATATTCAAAGGGCAAGGTTATCTTTTGTCTATAAGGGGTGGTGTCATTCTGAACCTTTTATAGTTCAAATGCTGAAAAAGACCTCATGAAATCCATACTCATCAAGTGGGTCAACTAGAGCAATAAAAAGGCCTCTGAAAGAATGGCTGCCCTCCTTTAAAACAACTGTAAGTCTTATCTACCTCACATAGTGTTCCCAAATAATCAGTCAGAAAATGTCAATTTCTCATCAAGACAAGAGGCCCCAATGATATTTTTTTTCCAGCGAATACATACAATTAAGAGAATGCAGAAAGGCACCATTGGTGATTTGTAGCTTATTATGTCACCAGCAAGCTGCGATCTAGCTCTAAGCAGATAATAAGGGTTGTTGATAACTAAAGTGTCAATATGCCAAAGAACGATTTTTGAATGTGAGCCCTTGTGCTTTTTTAACTCCCCTTGCTGATCAGAGGGGCTGATAACAGTACATCTGCCAACTGACACCACATGTTGTACCTCACAATTAATGCAATGAATAAATAGCACAAAAGAGTTTGGATTCTTTATACTCTTTGAGACAATTCCCTGTTTTACCCTTCAAGGATTTCTTTTATGTTTGAATAAGGTTGCTTTTAATGAAATTTAAACTCATCAGAGGAAATCAAAAACCTCAAATCAGATTACAAATTGATTTTTTGGTCACTTGTCATTATACAATGTATTGTCATAAGTTTTACGTGGAGGGGGGGAGAGGGGAGTCAAGGCACCAGAGTCTTGAATCAGAGTATGCAAACAATCTTTAAAATAAACATACTAACAAGAGATGTAAATACTGTCCTATAAGCAATTAAAAGTTTGAAAAAGTTAGCGTGTGTATATCATTTTCAAAAAGAAAAGGTGCTTTATTGATTTTACTAATAAAAATTCACAGAACAACAAATTATTCAAGGAATTCAGGGCTATGCCATGACTTAAGTCATACTTTATTCCTTCTCATAATGTCTATTTTCTCATTCATGTTTTTAAGATCTATATTTATGTATAAGAAATTCAATTTATCACATTCCATATCTAAGAGTTAAGTCAAAACTACTTTGTGGAAAATCTAATGCTCCATTACATTCATGGTGTTCTACTCTGACGTGGCCAGCTGAAATACTAAATCAGCACCATATAGTATACCTTGAAGCTGTTTTGACTGCTTACCCATTTCACAGTGTTGGAGACTTATTCAATTAAAATATTCTTGAATGGTCATATTATATTATTTTTACTTTTTGTTTATGTGACTATGGATATTGTAAGGGCATCTTGTCAATCAGTTATGGGGTTTACATGGTCAGATACTGCTATCTGGGTAGAATTATGGTGCTTATAAATGCAAGTTTTACCCTTTTATCTACTACGTGAGATTTAGCTGACAGTCTTTAGTACATTTTCTTTAACAGTTTGAGAAGTTGGCTGCCTCTGCATTTCTATATATTTCTTAGCAAAAACAAAACAACAATTAGACTGACAATTGGATGCATGGCAAATTTTGTCAATCACCCAAACAAGTTGAAAAAAATCACTATGGCAGATAGAATGCATATTCTTGTTAAAATCTTTAATACAAATTTAAAAGTTAAAACACTATTGTATAAGACTGTAACCGTACTGTGACATACAGTAGGCAATTTTAAATGGTGCTCTGTTTCCATGCAGGGGAAAGGAAAAACACAAAAACAAAAAATGTAAAATACAAAAATCATAATAAAGTTGTATCTTATGCCATCTTGTGCCTTTTATTACTGTGCTGGGGTAAATTTATTGAGAGAGGATGGGAGAATCTCAGTTGCTCTTGGCCCTTAGTGCAGTAGGGTACAGCAGAGAGAAGGTGCATTCTGATGTCATGCATGAAAGGGTGCATATCTGTGGGGGATAGATTGGGGTGTGTGTGTGGCAGGGGCGGGGGGTGTGGATGGACAAGCCCCTAGCATCTCAAAGCAGTTCTCAGATTTTCCTGGGGTGCCATCACTGCTCAGGTTCCAAGGTGGGCTTTAATCCCCTCCACTCCCACTTGGAATCACTTTCATAGCTATCCCCATTGCACTGTTGCCCCCAGTAAAACCAGCTTGAAAGGCTGGGGAGGTACAGGATGAGGTCTTCCCTATGGTATTTAAAAAGGCCAAGCATCCCGAAGCAGTTCTCAATCCATTCTGTGATTGCTTGGCTCTGGCCATTGCTTTTCCAGTTCCAAGATAGAGAAAGCAATTGCTGCATTGCTTGCTTGGTAGCCACAGAAGTATTATTAAAAAAACAACAACACATAGTAAGAATAGTATTTGAATAAAAACACATTTTTTCAAGTATGCTGTCTTACAAGGTCATTCTGCCACCCCAAGTGTGAAAATATGAACCAACATGGCCGCTCCCTGTCATGCACAACTGTTTGCCTTAGTCATGAAGGCACAGTTCATGTGAAGTGTTCATGTACGGTACAACTAATTTCCTTCCAGGAGATGTAATCAACAAAGGGAGAATGATCTCCACCTATAGGTCAGGGGAAAATTGCATAAAAAGGTGTTACATTAATTAGGCCAAAATATTGATGAATGCAATTTCCATACTAATCAATTAGCAAATGAATGAGGGTATCAATATTTTTAAGTATGCTTTTTGTACCAAATAAAAACGAAGGTACACAGGATAAACATTCTGTCACTTATGTGAAATGTTTATCTTCCGTGTCTATCAACATCTCTCTTTCAACAATCAAAGAATTCAGTAATGATCAAAACCAACAATGTCGAAATACCATTATCATAACATCCCCAAACCAACTAAACCCCCTCACTTAACCCACTCCCTCAGAAATGGCCTGCATAAACTTAGATAAGGCTGAGCAGCTTCAATCACTGCTTCAAACCCTCATATGAACAAATCCTAGTGATCTCAATAGATAGGTTAAGGGCATGAAGAGAGAGGTGATTGCAAAAACACTCAAGGCCCAAACTATAAAAAAAAGTATATATTAAAGTCAGCACTTCTGATTACACCTGAAAATGAAATGGAAGTCATTACAATCTGTGTACTAGAGGAGTAGTGTTCTATATGTGAAAAATTGCTAAGCATAAACTCATCTGCAGGAGACAAAGCAAGGAATAATAGAACCAAGATCTGCATCTGATAGGAAAGATTGCCATCTCTGAGCCAAGCAAAGATGGGAAAAGTTTTATTGACTACTTGTCCTTTCTGGAGCTCCAGACACAGGCAGACATCCCAGAAGTGTCCTAGACCCCAAGTAACAAAAGGTAGCACACCAGTTCAGCTGAAGAAACAGATATGCCCTTCACTGTTTCCTCTGGTTATTTTTCCCAACCCACCAACATCACCACAGGCTTATTAGGACTGAGCCTCAACTAGCTGGTTCTTAATCAAACCTCACTCTCAGCCAGACTCAAAGAAAGCTGGATGACGACCACAGCTAACTAATGAAATGGCAACAAAGGTGAGTGTCATAAGGATATCAATGACACTGCCAACCAGTTTCACAATATCTCCTCTTCCCCCACACATACACACTGAACAAGGGAAGAACCCATTTCAGAAGCACAGAACACTGCATGATCCCACATGAGAAATCCCATCACTTAGTACTAATCTTTGAGAAAGTAACAGAGCCAATCTGTTTATTAGAAGATGGTGAGATTGAAAGAGATGTGTCTATGGATGTGCATATAGGTTTGGGGTAGTGAGACAGTGGATGCCGCAAACCATCAGTGAAGGTAATCAGCTCCCAACCAAGAGGCAGGAAGCTACAAAGCAAGGAAAGTCCGGACACTAAGGGAGTTCAAGTGAAACTGTTTTGCAGAGGGTAATTAATGTGTGGAATGACCTAATTAACATGTGGAAGCTGCAATTGTGAACATATTCAAAAAAGTATTACAGGAGCACTTAGAGGAAAAATGCATTACATGTACCAATGTTAGACAGATTTAGATAGACCTCAAGGCTTCTTTCCTTCCTGAAATGTTATTACAATATCATTAACTCTATAATGATCTTTGTCCTCCACAATTATACAAATATTGCAGGCATTTTGGACAGTGATCATACATATGTTCAGAGACATTATTGTTTATTGTCTCTGTTCTCATCAAATGCTGAAGAAGTAGGAAGAAGTGGTCTAGGAATACAACATAAACAAATAAAACACCAAAAACAATTATTTCTGAAGATAACAAACAATAATATGTCAAGTACTCTGTGTTCCATGGAACTTCATGTTGACTAGAGCTACTGTGAGAAAAGAGGGTAGTGTTTACTGTTGTATCTGTGGCTGTGGGGGAGCAGAGAAGTCAGTGAATGGAAAAATAATCTGTGAAATAACCATTGTGAAAAATGAGAGCATTAAATTTAGAAAATTGTTGTTTTTTTAAAAATAAAGATATCAGTTGGACTGGCTATTTTCATTTTGAATGAGGAGAACTTCTGGTTTTCCAGTGCATGGAGATACTGCATGCAGCTCCATCATTAAACTAAGTTCTCAATAGCTATGTTGAACAGTACAAGGAATGATGCAGTTAAATGCATTTATTAAATCAATGTTTAAAGATGTATAAAAATGTAACAACTGTTGGATGAAAGGAGAAGCTGCTAGTGCCACAGAGGCGAAGGAGATTGTGCTTTATGCTGCCACTGAATTTCTGAATTTGGATATTTTCTTAAGTGCACAATGATTTCTTAAGTTGAGTCTGTCCATTCTAAGCCATAATCAAATAGTGATTCAGTGCTAATAATTTCAGATCTCACACAAATGTTAAATTCACCAAAGATGACTTATACAATAGGAAGGAAATGTTATACTATAGCTTCCAGGAATTTCTACCTTTCGTGTAGCCTCTTGTGATTTCCACCAGTCTCTTAAGGCAAAAATCCATAAAAATAGCTTAGAGAATAACAAGCAACTGAACTCTGATTTGAGAGCAGAGTCAAAGGGGGAAGAGGAGTCTATAAAATAAAGGTAATGTTTGTTTATTGGAAATACTTCACATGGGGAATTAATTGAGCACAGCTCATACATTCAAATTTATATATTTGCATTAGTAAACTTGGATTAAATACTTTGTTATGCGACACAGATAGTTATGAAATCCAATTGTTGTCAGTATATCTTATTTGAACTGCAATGTCCTCTTTACTTATATTTATATTATGATATGTGACAGGTTCAGGCCAGATGGCTGCAGGAGAGTGATAGAAGGTAGATATATTAGCCCCAGATTAAGCAGGTCCCTTTCCCCTGAGTAAGATAATGGGCTGTTCCAGAACAATCAGGAAGTTGCTAGAACTAATTAAGGCAGGCTAATTAGGACACCTGGAGCCAATTAAGAAGCTACCAGAATCAATTAGGACAGGCAGGCTAATCAGGGCACCTGGGTTTAAAAGGACCTCACTTTAGTTAGTGAGGTGCATGCGAGGAGCTGGGAGCGAGGTGCACGCAAGAAGCTGAGAGTGAGTAGGCGTACTGTTGGAGGACTGAGAAGTACAAGTGTTATCAGACATCAGGAGGAAGGTCCTGTGGTGAGGACAAAGAAAGGTGTTGGGAGGAGGCCATGGGAAAGTAGCCCAGGGAGTTGTAGTTGTCACGCAGCTGTTACAGGCAGGGGCAGTTCTACCAATTTCGCTGCCCCAAGCAGTTGCTGCTGCCGCAACAGCAGTGGAGCTGCCGCTGAATTGCCGCCGCACCTGGAAGAGTGGCGGAGCTGCTGCCCAAAAGCCGCCGAATTGCCGCCGCAGGACATGGACTGCCGCCCCAAGCACCTGCTTGGAGAGCTGGTGCCTGGGCCAGCCCTGGTTACAGGAGACACTACAGCCAGCTGCAATCCACAGGGCCCTGGGCTGGAACCCAGAGTAGAGGGCGGGCCCAGGTTCCCCCATCCCCTCAAGTCCCTATTTGATATAAGAGGAGTTGATTTGGACTGTGGGTCCCACCAGAGGGGAAGGTCTCTGGCCTGTCCCCTGACCCACTAGGTGGGCCAGCAGAGACTGCGGGGATTGTTCTCCTCCTTTTCCCCATGCTGGCCAGTGATGAGGTTAGCCAAGTGAACGGCAGGTTTGTGCCACTAACAAAAGGAGCCAAACTGAGAACTGCCGTGAACCTCTGAGGCAAGCAAATCCACCAGAAAGCGCAGAACCCACCAAGGCAGGTAGTAAATAGAGGCCCCAAGAAGATCACGGCTCCATTGTGGTAGCCTCTGTACATACATACCTAGTAAAAGTCAGTCCCTGACCCAAAGAGCTTAAAATCTGAATAGAGAAGACAGACAAAGGGTAAGAGAAAGGGTATTTGTATCCCCATTTTACCGATGAGGCACAGGGTAATTTAGGTGACTTACCTAAGGTAACAAAGGAAGTCTGTGACAGAGCCAGCAACTGAGCCCAGATCTCCTGAGTTCTTGTCTATTGCTTTACTAGCCAGGCCATCCCTCCTTTCATCTTGAACTTTACTAAACAAATCTAGTTCAGTGCACTGTAAGAAATGCCATATGATACCAAGCAGAATAATTAGTTTTCAATTTCAAATTCCTAATTCCATTGCTTGTTTACTCCACTGATCGGATCCAGGAGTATTGTAGATGGAGGACATGCATTAAGCTACTACAAATAGACAGAGCCACACATCACTCTGCACAGACACTTGTTGGACAGTCACAAGTGACATTAACTGAGTTATGAAGGAGCTCAGTCCAGCTTTTCTTGGACAAGGTGAAGTATAACAGCACAAGCTGTGTGTATAGAAAGGTTGCATAAGCAAAAAAAAAAAAAAAGAACTCCTTCATAAAGGTTTAATTCCTCCTCCTGCCTAGATTCAGATTTCATAACCCATGCGGGTAACCTTTGCTTAAGATCCTACCTACCTCTTCATGTGTGGTGGTGACAATTTGAGTGTCTGTGGGATGGACATAGTGGTTTGTGTATGAGAGGAGGAGTTGGAGATAAAGTTCATACAATTAAGATAGAGGCAGATTGTAGTTGCAATGGGTGGATGTGGAGGTAATAGTGGTTTCTGTAGGGAGGGGAAGAGGGTTGTAAACATAGAGTAGGAATTATGTGATGCAGACCAAATGCTAGAGAAGGATGAACAGAAAATGTTCAAAATCAGACTATAATCTTTAATGTATGCATTACTTAAGCAGCAAAGTAGAACAGTGAATTAAAGTCACATCTCTCTAACTGGGGATCAAATCCTAAGTGAAAATGAATTTGGTGGTCTCCACTTAGTCCATACTGAATGGTGGTTCACATGAGAGAACCACTACACTGCTAATCACAGGTATAATTCTTGACCACACTTTAGAGCATAACATTCATTCAAAACATTTGAACAGGCATAATATAAAAAAGAAAAACAGGAACAGAGGTACTGCTGAAAAATTTATTTACTGCAAAATTCAGTTTCATCACAGCCAAAAATCAATCCTGAATTCCTGCTTGCAGAATTCACACTGATGGCATGTATATGTAAGCAGTGGAAGATCCAGGTCATAAAAAAATACCATAGCTGAGTTTGCCACCAGATTGATTGTGTGGGGAGCAGGGTTAGGAAACAAAGGGAGAAGCATGGCACTAGATTTTTATGCCACAGCAAATTGTATAGTAAATGGGGATCTTTCATGGGGTCTCCAGCAGGCCGGTCGTGATGTCCCTGATAGAATGCCAGGTGTGATATGGCTGAGCCAAGTGCTATAGGCACGTCAGTTGCTAAAGCTCTAGAGGCCCTAACGTGATGAATCCCAATACACCCACACACCACCTGCCTTCAACCCCATGCTCCACTAGACCTCTGTGACCCACTTGTCCCAAATGCCTAAATGCCACAGAACCTCCCCTGCTGGCAACTTATCACATCACACTCCACAGCAGGAGGAGAAAATGAACAGCAGAGTCATCCCCAGCAGATTCACCACACTGCCTCCTGCTGACCTATCCCTGCTCAGCCAATTCATCACAACATGCTGTACACTATGTTTGCTGAAGAAACAGAATGATATTATCTTCATTGGTGGAGATAAATGGAGGGAACCTGCTATTGAATTCTACAGAAGTTGAACTAGACCAACAATACCACAATCATCTTTATAAGACAGACACATTTTCTTAAAACACAGCTTGGAACTTGGGGTGTAGTGAGACAGATAAAAACATATTGTGATTTTGCATTTTCTTACAGAAGGGTATGTTGCCGAGGGACTGAAGGCCTGTTCAAAGTCTAGATTTCTCATTAAACTCTGTTTTCTTTTTGGTCCACAATGGCATGTCTGCATGACTTAGGGACCGACTACTTGTTCAAGTGATATTGCCACATTATTTCCCAAATCAGTCTGAGCTCCCCAAAAGCTGTCATTGCAATTTGAATGTTATTACACAGAACGTTTCTTGTTTGGTTTATGTTACAACTGAGTGAAAATCAAACCTACCACAGTAGGTCAGCAAAATCAACAATATGACAGACAAGAATTACCTGCGGTACCTCCTCCCGCCACCACCTGCATTCAGCATGAAGGACTAGTACCAGGAGATGGGAATAAAAGGAGACTGAGTCAGACAAGACTTTTAATTAAATAGTAGTGTTACTGTAAACATGCTTGTATTTGTCAGCTTGTATTCCGTTCTTCCGTAGTACAAAGAAGGGAGATTACAGATACAGCAGACAGCATCTTATCGAACGCTTTACAATGTTTTAATGCTATATTTGTTTCTGCTAACCTGTACTTTTGTGATTTTCAGTAGGTGTCATATATAGTCAATATGGATGGGAGAACCTTAAAAGGTTGTTAGTTCTGCAGTACACTGGAACCTTTCAAAAAGTTCTGTTTATCAAAACATAAAAAGAAATGAACATTGTTTTTCATGGGGAAATTACTCATAAGGCTTTTAGTTTTCAGTTCTAAACCAATATTTACTGGTAAAAGTTTGCTGATATAAAGTTGCAGACTCACTGCTTAATACAGGTTTAGGCTGAACCTCCTTTTCCAGATTTGTTATACTACTCCTGATCTGCACTTCCTCTAATGGTAACCTTTCCAATACTCCTCATCAGTTCCTGAGGTGGGAACTGGTCTGACACTCTGAAACAACACAGGTTCAGAGCAGCACTTTAAAAGACAAATAATGCCCTGAAAACACTTCTTTATGGAATGGCAAACATATCAAAAAAACCTACCTTCAGTGACTGGTAGATGTCAAAACAGAAACTATAATTGCTCCAAAAATAATAAACATGTATTAGTGCCATTCAGTAAATAGATCATTTTACATTTTGTGTTGTGAAACAATAAAGGTCACTAAAAACATGTTCATACCACTGTCCCTTTGACTAAATGGCTCCTTTAAGGGTGTGGTTCTGGCCTTGCCTATCTCTGTCATTGATATCAATGGAGTTACATAAGCCATATTTCAGAGTGGTAGTCGTGTTAGTCTGTATAAGCAAAAACAATAAGGAGTCCTTGTGGCACCTTAGAGACTAACACATTTATTTATTTCTTATTTATTGGCTCGTATCATTCCACCGAGAGAGAGAGAGAGAGTAAATAGAGGTCCTGATGAGATCTCCCCCCCTCCTCCTCACAGATATCCTCCAGGATTTTTCTGGTAGTTTTCCTCTCATAGAATGAGCTGTAGGCCCCTCTGCCAAACCTGGGTGATCTTGAGAAGCCCACAGAAGGCCATGACCATCAATGAGGAAGCCCTTTGCTTCTACAATATCTCTCCCGCACCTCCTTGCCTGAAGAGCTTTCTCCGGCTTTTTGTACGTTTGCAGACCCAGTGCCCTGCAGGAGTCTTCTTGCTCCCTGCAGTTTGTCTACAGCCCTAGTTCCAGTTTCCTGGGCTTCCCTCCTTCTCTTTTTATCCTGATATTGCCTGGTTCAACCCAGGTGTTGCCTGTCCTGTAATCAGGGTTTGCTTAGCCACAGGCTCTCCAGCCCACGGGGCAAGTCATCTTGTTACATACTGTAACACACACACACACCTTACAACCTTCCCTACCCCAGGTCAAGTTCTTCAGTCTTCACCTACGCCTTCTGCTTTGTGACTGTAAGGTCTGAGCCCCAACAATCTCCAGCTCAGTAACCATAATGAGCAGGTGATCTCTTTCTTCTAAAGTGGCCTGATGCTCCTCAGCTAGCTTGTCTCCTCCTTTCAGGGCCAGCTGCCTGGCTTCTATGGTTGCCAGTTTCTTCTGGTACTTCTCCTTCAAGGATATATAATCACTAATCTCTTCTCCTTTCAGCTCAGTGTTAATTGACTCATCAGCTGTAGGGGACACTCCCATAACTGCCACATCAATGCTTGTGGTCCTCCCACAAACATTGGTGTTTTCCTGCCCTTCATGCAGAGTTCCCATGACCAGATCTTTCCAAGGCTGGTTTTCTCTTCAGCTCAGTGTCCTTTTTCGGCACCCCTAGACCCATCTGCTCACCAACTGTAGGAACGACTCTGTCCATTCCCACTCAGCTTATTGCTTTTGCCTCTGGCCCTTGGAACTGGCAGACTTCTGAGACCACACCAGCAATGGTTCCATGTTTTAATTCTCTCCCCAGAAGAGGGGTTTATTCCGTAGTGCAGGAGTTTCAGGAAATCATTAATCCCTCCCCAACCCCCTACCAGTCACTATTCTCTTCCAGACTCCCAGTGGAGAGCTGCCTACACTCCACAGGTCTCCATCTACCCTGAAAAAATGGCTCATATTCCACTTCTTCCTGCCCCTATCAGTGCTTCTTGCTTCTTGCTCCTTGCTTCTACCCAACAGTTCTAATGAACCCTGCTCTACAAGCCCCAAAATTCTATTGATCTGAGGCACACCTGATACAGGTCAGAGACGGGACATGAAACCTTCTTAAAGGCACAGTTCACCCTGTGACATAGCCTAACGGATTACCAAAATTTTTCTTTGGAAAAAAAAATCAGTCTTTTCCAAAACCCACAGTTGGACACCCCAGCCTGGTCCATCATTTATGCTTCACGACTGAGTCACAACACACCCAGGGTGTGATAATATCCCAGCAAGATACCTTCTCACTTCTCCTAATGGTCCAAATTCCATAGCCATGGCAAGTTTGCTATGTCAGTACATATAGTACCAAACTCTGCTCTGTTATACTGCTGTAAATCAGGTGTAAATTAATGCATAACAATGTTACTGAATGCAGAATTTGGTCAGAACCATTCATTAAACAATGTAAAGCACAACTAAAAAAAACCTGACACTTCAAGAAGGCTTTTTAAATGTATTTTTTCTAATTGAACTAATCAATGTATTGATATGAACAACCCATGAACTGTGCTGACCTAAAATACTAGGACAATATCAACGCAGTATGTAACAAAGATAGTTTTGTGTATATGTGTGTGTGTGCTGGAGGAGGGTGGTACCCTTAGAATGGTTTTATCTAACAAGAATCAATATTTAAGATTATGTAATGTTCATGCCAATTTGCAGTAGCTGCCAAACCAAGGACAAGGACTGAGTAATTTATAATGTAAGGACTCCACTTTCTGAGTGGAAAATAAAGATTTAAGCTTTTTATCCGGTGCTGAACTTTTCTCCTCCATTCTTAACGGTAGCTGGCAAATAAACCATCTATTTTGGTTTGTGTGAACTGCTTGTACTTTGCACAGCTCCTATACTAAGTTCAAATATAAGACACAACAGAAAGAACAATTTTAGATGCTACAACAAACATTTCAGCAGTCACAATTGAGCTTCCTCCAGGTCAAATTTACATTGTTTCTGTCAGTAATTTCAATTTTTGTTTTACCTTAATAAAAATCTTGTCTTACATTCTTCTACCATCTTGATCAAAAGAGAAAGCCTTTTTATTGTCAGACTCTAATGGCTATTCTGCCCCATATTTTTAATGTGAAGATTAAATATTTATAAATTCCAAGTCAATAATACCGCCTAACTAGCATCTACAAAAGCAACATATTATGTAGCCAATGTTCACTTAAATGGAGCCAAAGGTCAAAAGGTCAAATCATCAAAGTAGAACAGTGGTTAGAGAGTACATCTGTTGTCATTCTTATTAGGACAATAATTTTTCACAGTGGTGTACTTATATTTGGAAGTAAACAATTACATTGATCTGAAGTTTTCTTTTGTTGCGTTGAGTTTCAGTACTGCAGTGATGGGCAGGATAGATAGATCGACGCTTCACAAAGCCATGAGTATGCTGAAGCTGCTTCCACTTAACAAGGTACAATATAATTTCCAGGGAAAAGATATTTATTAGGACAACAGATGTTGGGCCTGATTCTGGCCTCCCTAATACTGGATATACTTTAGTGTAACTCCAATGACTTCACTGCAGATTTACTTTTACACTGGTGTAAATGAGATCAGAATTTGGCCCATTATGTAGAGACAATAATAAAATTTAAAAAAGAACTAACTATGACTAATTTCTATATTTTGCCTTTGATTCAGACCCAGCAGGAAGACAGGCAATATAATAATGTTGTTTAAACAGGCCACAACTTTATTGATAGAACTCAACTAAAACTATCTGGCAACAATGGTCCAACACAGGTCCACCCTTCTTTAATTAGCCACTAGGGCAACCCAGGAGGAGGAGATGGTTAATAAACTTCCCGCATCTATAGGGGATGCTCTACCCATTCCTGATCCATGCTCAGATTACCCAGGGTCTGTACACCCTTTTAACCAAGTTGGACCCAGGCACAGTTACAACCACCAGATCAATATTAACACTAGCCTCCAGGCTGCTCAGAAGAGAAGGAAGAATAAACTCATGAACACAGACTAATTGGCAACAAGGGGAAAATTCCTTCCTTGCTCCTGTAAAGTTTAATTCCCCCAGTATAGCAAGACACCTAATCCAGAAGAGGGAAGGGAGAGGTCATAGGACAACAAATGGCATCCACAAGAAGGAAAGGGGCTTGCTTGCCCCTAAGTTGGCCACGATGCTGATGGGGCACTCCCCACTACTCATACCAAGCTCTCCACCGCACTATCTCAAGCTCTCCCAGCATACAGCAGACGTAATACTCTGGGGAAAGGGAACTACTTCAAAGAACTTGCCAGCATCACACCACTAGAGAAAGTTGGGCTAGGATGGGGAGAAGCGCATGCTGAGACTCCAAGGCTGTTCTTCCCCTGCAATGCAGGTTCCCTCAGCATTGAGGCTGCAAGGTGCATTCTCTACCCCATCTGGAAATGTAGTCAGTACCTATTTTTAATCACATCACTAATTTTTGTAAAGCATAGTTCATAAAGTTTGGGTTCTCTTGCTAACTCACAGATGAGAGGATAATTATGGATATTTTCATTAAAGAATC
Source organism: Chelonia mydas (assembly GCF_015237465.2). Classification (NCBI taxonomy): domain Eukaryota; kingdom Metazoa; phylum Chordata; order Testudines; family Cheloniidae; genus Chelonia; species Chelonia mydas. Next base: position 98,467,195 of record NC_057853.1, read on the forward strand.
AAAACGTACTGTAGCTTTATTTGCTACTTCTAGGAACAGAATTTGCCATACCTACGTATGGCCTAGGCCACATAGCTGGTATCCCACCCACTATAAAGACCAATAAATAAAGGCTTTGGAGGGAAGTGAAGAAAATCACAACACAGCTAGCCTGTGAAGAGGAAAGTCCTTTCTTGTTTCTGCAGATGATCAGTTTATTATGCCTGAAGCATAAAATTTCATTACCCTGATTATTTTACCCAGCATAGCTTCATATGTTATTAACAACAGTGGGCCGGATCACATGCCCATGATCTCTGAGCTGGACATGTTGAAAGTGAAGATCAGCTGTCAGCAAGGTAGAGGTCCGTCTTTCCTCAGACGCCATGAAATGTGTTCTGTAGGCACTAGGAATTTGAGAATGGTGAATGGATAGGCCAGGGACGAGAGTTGTCTTGGAGACAATGGGTCTCTGCATAGATGGACTGAGGTGATCTGTAGGGTTTAGTAGCTGACACTGTGGCTTGTTCCATGGCAAGCCTAGGGGGTAGACTCTGTTCCCATCATCTGATGGAACAATTAGGAAGAAATCTCCATTAATTTAAAACTTATTTCCTCTTCCTTAGACTCTCCTACAGGTCTTCCCTCAGAAGGGGCTGATCAGATCCAGGGATCATAAAAACTATCTAGCACTTTTTAGAAAAGAGCAATTATATTTGTCTTGATGATCTCCTGTAGCAGTGAATTCCACAGGTTGGCTATACATTGTGTAAAGAAGTATTGCTTTGATTAATTCTAAATTCCCTACCATTTAATTTAAAAAGTATCTAAAAAGAAAAAAAATGGTCTTGCAGCCAGTGTTTCCTCTAAGCTGCGCGGCTGCCCAAGAGTCAACCAAGTGCCGTGCACTGGATTAGCAGAGCCGTGCACATCCGGCACGTGTTCAGGTGCCCCACCCTCTGCTGCTCTGCAGCCATGTTGCTCCTGCCCTCTGCGTTGGAGCCCCTGGCCAGCTGCTCCTGGCACCCTCCTGCTTGCTGTGCAGAGTGGGGAGATAGGGGGCGCTGATGTCAGAGTGTTCTCTCGCCCCCCCCCCCCCCCGGCCACATACCCCATCTCTGCAGAGAGGGGGAGGGGGAACAGAGCTCAGGAGCAGGACAGGAGCTACTGGCAGCTGCTGCGGTCTGAATGAGCCTCCTGGTGAGTGCCGCTGTGCTTAAATAGACAGCGCACGGTCTACCCTTCTCCAGCAGCCAGCACACACACTGTCTCTGTGTCTTTCTCACATACACACACACACACACACACCCTGTCACACACACAGAGTCTCTCTCACACAAGCATATACATATACATATACACACACACACATAGTCTCTCTTTCACTCTCACCTCCCAACACATACTTGTGTTATTTTAGTTGTTATTACTTCTTGATATTTCCTGCAATGCACATATATTCTCTGTAATTTTATTCTTTCAAAGTGCTGTTATTTTAGTTTTTTGACTGGCCTATGTATTTCATAATTTTATTTCTCTCTTATGCCTAAATTTTATTCTTTGCTTAGTGAGTTCTAAGATGCCTAACCTGTCCTGGCTGGAGTAATTGTCCATATGGTAACTTTTAAAAAAAATATTATATCTAGGTTTTTTGTTTCTACTGGTGTCGCACATCTGCACAGGACCTTGATATTGGTGCACATAACAAAATTCATTCCGCACATGGATGGAAAAAATTAGAGGGAACATTGCTTGCAGCCTTCTTTGAAAGATTGGTATAGTCTCAGAAAGTCTTTTTTCTTCTTCTTGTTTTTCAGATACTATCTAGCCTCAGAAACTCTGGTGATTGGAGAATTAGTGAAATGAGACACCACAAAAGTCAAGGTAATGAATGCTGAGCACTTGGGATGGGAAATAATTTTTAGTCAGACTGTCTAAAACTCTATTTTTTGTTTGTAACTTTTAAGCTTCACTGACCAATTAACATTTTGGATTTTAGACACCTTTGCTAAAGAGTCAACACCCCAACCCTTCAGTTATAACATGCTCTGAGATCACCAAGAAAAATCAGGACAAATTGACATTCAGGATATTTCCAAGATAGAAAAATAAACAAAGACTTATAGGGGGAAAAAAACACTTGTCAGGCCATTTATACATCATATAAAAACATGAAAAAAGAGCAAAAGGCCAATTAAAAATATTAAGACAAAACAAAACCAAAAACAAACTTCGCAGGCCATTATTAATAGATTAGTTCCTTTATCTGTTGGGTGAGAGTAAGGAGAAGGAACTGACTAATTTGCTCTATACTGTTCTATCTAAAGTACTTAAATGATTCCGTCACCTTAGTATCTGGGCTTCTCAAAAATCTTTAATATATCTATCCTCACACCACCCTTGTGATGTAGAGGAATCTATTTTTTCCATATGAGGAACCAAGGTACAGAGAAACCGAGGGCAGGTCTACACTACAGCCGGGATCAATGCTCTGAGATCGATCCATTGGCAGTTGATTTAGCAGGTCTAGTAAAGATGCGCCAAATCGACTGCAGATCGCTCTCCAGTCGACCCCTGTACTCTACCCCTGACAAGAAGAGTCAGGTGACAAAAGAAAATCTCCCTTCGACCCCCCACAGGGTAGACCCCGTGGTAACTCGACCTAAGGTACGTCTACTCCAGCTACATTATTCACATAGCTGGAGTTGCGTAGCATAGGTCGACTTACCGCTGTAGTGTAGACATAGCCTAAGTGACTTATCCAATTTTGTGTCAGAGAAAGGAATTGAACCTAAATCTTCTAAGTTCAAGCATAGCATTCTTAACTTTGAATGCCTCAGAAAAGGCCTCTTTACTCTCTCTCTTTTCAACAAAGAATCACAGACCTATATGACTAAAGGATAGTTGTATGTTTCTCCAAAGGTCAATGTGTCTTAAACTTGACCTAGTGACAAACATGCTGGTTACTAATTTTTGGTTTTGCAATTATTTTTTTAGAAGGGTCTTTTTCAGTGGGGGGCTTTGCCAGCACAAAGCATTTTTAAAGCAAACATCTTGAAAGACATCACATCTATGATCTAAAGTCAGTCACAAAAAGGCACATGACACGAAAAGCAGATCTCACAACTGAAAGATTCACAGAGCTGCCATTGCTAACTCCACTTTAGTTGTGTCAAAAGCCTGCTTCACCATAACACACTTCATTTTATTAGTGGGCTGGCACAAACGGGAGAGGTGAGAGCAGCTACAGGATCATTTGTCTGGCATGCTGGAAGAAATCCATGAGGCAATGGATGCAGTTGAATTAGGCCACAACTTTATTCACCCAAAATATCTGGGAGTACCCAGCAATAAATTGTACAGTGTAGTTCATTTCCTTAATTGTTTCCACCTGTTTGGAAGGCTGCCACCAGCCCTCCCCCTTTCCAACCTGGTCCCAGCCAGCCTATTGCTGGGATCCCACTACTCTCCCCTCATATGAGGGTTACGGGGACTGAAAAGGAAGGGCGGATTTGGCTCCCTGATGTACCAGACATTGGAGCCCCGGATCCCCTTTCCCAACTTTCTTTAAGGGATGCTTTCCTCTAAATTCCCTTTCAAACAATTTTATCTGATCACTTTATTCCTTCCATAACAAGTACATCTTCCCTGGATAACGGCCACATTTTTTTTTATTTACTAAGTTGCTTTTTAACATTTTAACCTAACCTCCCTGCCCACACACTCTCCCCCCACCCCCCCAGGTCCCTGACCAGCTGTGGGAAACGCAAAAATACCCACCCCACCTCAGCCAATCTGGGGGGAGGGAAAAATTCCCTCCCAGCCCCCAAGGATAAAGGCAACTACTATAATGCCCACAGCAGATCATGACAGAACTTGGTTCTACTCTGATTCCAAAGGTGGGTATTGCCAGCGAGAGAAGACTTCTCCAGAACTGCCCGGCATATAAATATTTCCGCCCCCCATTTTGGTCATCTGGAAGGACAGTGCCCATCCCCCCCATCTAAGTCCGGCCACTTCCTATTCCTCTTTGCCTAGTCCAGGTAAACATTCCTCTTCCTCCCTCTCTGCCACCAATTGCAGAGAGTGTCCTTATAAGAGAAATATCTTCTTTTCTTCTGGCCAGCCAGCTAAAGGGCCCACTAATACAGTTGTGGTGAGCACATAAAGCAAAGAATCACACCTATTTATAGCTGAAAGACAGCACACAGGAAGCTCTCCTCCTATTGCTTCTATTATTGTTACATTCTGGGTTTTCCCATCCAAGAGGCAGGTCAAACAGCCACACCCTTTCACTTCCTCTCAGAATTACTTCCTCAGGCAGGGTCCTTTACATGTGGGAGGAGCCACAGCCTTTGGGTGTTGTGTGGATGTGCACAAATGAGTCCTCTCACTGTCAGCCAGCACAATAACTCTGTTGTACACACAAGCATAAGATTTAAATGAATGCCTGAGTGGAGAGTACAGAGCCACATTATTACCCTGAGCCCTGTTGTTAAGCTTGAGGTAAAGACTTGGTAGCTAAGATACATACTTTATTAATCACTAAACAAAAGCTGGTAATTGGGCTAACACTAAAGCTAGGCAAAGGGCTATCAACATATGTAACACCGATCCAGTTTGGCCTAAACCGTATAAATACACGAATAACCTTTCATTCTCTCTAACTCTCAGGCTCACTCAGACCCAAATGTTACACTCTACTCCACTTACCCCATCAAGGATGAAATGGACTCCATCTCAATGATTTGTGTTGGAGGAACTGTGGTCACATTTTGCTTTCCAGTAGAAAGACAACATAACCTAATTATAAATTAATCTTTTGAGGTATCTTCCACTGGGGCATTGCTTAGGAGTGAATGATAATATTGTCTAAAATTGAACAAAATACTTCCTCTTGTTGTTAGCTGCTTGAATTACTATTGCAACTGATGGGAGAAAAATCAATGCTCCCTCACGGGGCAGCCAGCTTACTGAAATATGGGAAGTGTTAGCCATAGAAAAATGAATAGCCTAAAAATTATTCATATACCAAGTATCTGCTGAAGTAGAAAGTCATCATTTCTCCACACTGAAGTTGGGTTTAATTTAATTTCAAATTTCAACTCCTTATGTATGCAAAGTTTTAAAATGTTCTTACTTTGACTGATGTGACCTCTCATGTTCCGTAAAATGAACTTAAGTGAGAATTACTCACTTGTGGCCACATTATAAAATTTTATTCTAAATTACTCCTATGATGTACACTTTGCCAGACAGACCCCCTTGTTACTACACTACTTAGCTATTTTAATTGCTTGATCTGTCAGTGAGTATGAGACCAAACACAATAAGGGCTCAATATAATCATTTACCAACTTTCTCACTGGGAAAAATAAATGGGCATCCCTTGTTTTCAAACAGAACTTTGTGCCCACCCTCTCAATTCTTATTATAATTCCATTTCTGTTTTCCAAATTCTTAACTACTTTCAGAATCTTTCACATGGCCAATCTAGAGTTCTTGAGTTACCTTATGCAACCACAGTATGCGATGACTAAGCATCCCACTAATCTTTGTAGAAATGTACCTTTTCCTTACTTCACGTATAAGCAGGGAAAATGTTATTTTCCCTCAGTGAGATTTTCTCTGCAGCTCATAACAACTCTTGTACTTGGCATTGCTTTGCTTTGATCTAACCACCTGTCTGAAAACATCTTTAAATGGTATGAGTTTCAGTAAGGTTTGCACATTTGTGTTTGAATCTACATCAGCTTTGCAATCCATTGTGTCTGGGTTACCATCCATGAAGATCCATAAGGGAGAGAGACAAAAAGGGTTCTATGTTTGTATGATAAGCAATTATATAGATCTACAATATAATTTTTTAATAATCTATATATTATGGCCTTAAAAGCTGCCTTAGATACTGGGTGAAGCGTTCACCTAACAGCCATTTCAGGGTATGTTTTCATTGGATAGTTAATCTGGGTGATTGACATGGGCAGGGGCGTGGAGCACCTGGGTCAGCCTAGCCCAGGTCTGAGCATCCACACTGTAAGGCCCTACACCCATGTTACTGTGTCCTCACTGTTTTTACACTCAGCCATGTGTGTCCAGGGGCATATCTCCTGGTTCCTTGTGCTGAGACACTCCAGGATTCTTTCCCATTCATAGATACTAAGGTCAGAAGGGACCATTATGATCATCTAGTCCGACCTCCTGCACAACGCAGACCACAGAATCTCACCCACCCACTCCTGCGAAAAACCTCTCACCTTTGTCTGAGCTATTGAAGTCCTCAAATCGTGGTTTAAAGACTTCAAGGAGCAGAGAATCCTCCAGCAAGTGACCCGTACCCCATGCTACAGAGGAAGGCGAAAAACCTCCAGGACCTCTTCCAATGTGCCCTGGAGGAAAATTCCTTCCCGACCCCAAATATGGCGATCAGCTAAACCCTGAGCATATGGGCAAGATTCACCAGCCAGATACCCAGGAAAGAATTTTCTTTAGTAACTCAGATCCCACCCCATCTAACATCCCATCACAGGTCATTGGGCCTATTTACCATGAATATTTAAAGATCAGTTAATTACCAAAATCATGTTATCTCATCATACCATCTCCTCCATAAACTTATCAAGTTTAATCTTAAAGCCAGATAGGTCTTTTGCCCCCACTGCTTCCCTTGGAAGGCTATTCCAAAACTTCACTCCTCTGATGGTTAGAAACCTTCCTCTAATTTCAAGTCTAAACTTGCCAATGACCAGTTTATATCCATTGGGTCAATTATGGAAGAACTTTTCTGTATTTCAAGGGGAATTGTGGCAAGGCATTTGAGGACTATCAGTATTCAAGTGATTTTTCCTGCATCCTCACTGCAAAGCGGGCATGTTCCAATCTGAGTTAAACCAGAACCTGGAGACTCTAACAAATATCCCCAGCTGGGTAATCTAGCCCAAGCTTAAAGCACCTTTAAACCCAGCCAGAGGTTTTTCTGGCAGAAGGGTAGGCTAAACATGGGTAAGAGCCCAGGTTAACTGTGCAGTGAAGACATACTTTCATCAGAGCTACAGAGCTAGTGTCTCTAGACAAGAGGCTATTATCGAGAACCACAGAATAGCCTGAAAGTGTGTTTGGAAAACTCATTAAAAACAGATAACTCAAGACGCTAGTTTTGATGAAGGGAGATAAACAGAGGAGTTTCTTGGGGCGTAGCAAAGATGCTAAATCACTGCTCATACTGGTCAAGCAAACTGGTCAGTTACTCTCTGCCAAGCACATTGCCATGGACACCAGGAGTAAGTTGGATTGCTAGAGAAGACAGAAAGTGAAATATGGGAGTTGAAGCTGAGTAAGACTATCACTGTACAGCATGCCTGCACTCTGATTGGCTTAGACAATACCATTTCAGTACAATACCTTTTGACTGTGATAAACTGTTAGTAAGTGATCTTCAAAACTACTTCTGTTTAATTTGAGTTCACTGACTGGGTACAAGCCACCTTTTCTGTGTGTTTTTTTCAGTGACCATTTGACTAAAAATGAAACCAGTTTTACACTAGCTTATTCCTAATGTGCCATGCCTCATATTTATGGTTTCCAAACATTCACGTATATCAGTTCCCTCATGGAAGAGGGACAAAGCCCACAGATCCCTGTATACAGAGCAAAGCGGCTACCCTCTATTTGTCCACAGTTTCATAGTTCCAGTGGAACGTTGCTGTCTTGGTACATCATGGTCATAGAGATAGCGGTGGTCATGGTCACAGACACGAATCATCTAACTCCTAGTGAAATTGGGAGGAGGGGAGAAAAGATGTCTAAATGAGTCCAATACTGATTATTAAGGTCCTAAGAGGCAATCTAATTTAGCTATATAAAATCATGAAAGGGAAAGAATTAATTGATACTAATGAGTTATATGAGATATCATCATAATTAATTCCTAAATAACAAGAGGACAGGGGCTGAAGTGAGGGGGGAAAAAAAGACTGGCCTAGATATCATAATAGATTACAAAGGGTATTTGAAATAAGAAACAAACTGCCAAAGTCAGAGATGGAAGGAAGTTTGTAAATCTTTTCAAAAAGGAAATGAACATATTTGTTTTCTTTTTTTTGAGACAAGAGAATGAGCTGATAAAGATACTTGTTGAATTTTTGCAGTTAAGCCAGTGAAGCATAGGTTTGCTTTTATTACCCAGGCTTACAAGGGCAGGTCTTGGTGGACCAGCTGGTCTTTAGGAGAAGTGCAGGCATTCCCAGTTGCATTTAAGACTGCATAATGTATTTATCTGAAAACATTTAAAGATGTTAATGTTCATTTACCACTTTGCTGTGTGAGCTTCTTTAAAAAAAAAAAAAAAAGACATGGGACCAAATTTATCCCTGGTGAAGGCAACAGAGTTACACTAAGGATGAACATGGTCCAATCTGTCTATCAGAGATCACAAATACAACACCCTATGGAAGTTGCTAGGGTAACTACATAGATTTTATTTTATTTCTTTCTAAATAGCAGTGCTGACTAACTCCACACATAAACCCCCCTGCAACTTCACAATGTATTAAGTTGCCATTCCTATATTGCTGCAGTAACTTAAGCAAAGATTTTTTTTCAAACATTCTCATTTTTTTGTGAACAGTGACTATAGCTTTTACTCCATTTTGGAGCTACTTACTTCTTTGGTGTATAAATCACAGATGACCAGTTATGTGCTAGAGGACAAAATGCTTTGATGAATCACAGAAACGATAAATTATGTAGGAAAAGGGCACTCTCTTTTTGGAAATCCCATAAAATTATCATCACATGTTGATTTCGTTTTCATGAATACAAATCAAAGACTCCTAGAGACTTATCTCAAAAACTCGCATGAACAACTGGTTGTTTCTCTTGCATGAGCTATTTAAAATATGGAATTTTAAAAACAAATTCAGGTCAGCTTATGAATCTTCCATTTTTTATTATTATTATTTAGTGAAGCACAAAGTATTATGCACATGTGTCAATGTTAGAAAATACTCCTTCACGGGGAAATTACTTACAACTGAGGGTTAATAGCAGTAGTTTGTACTCACTGAGGGGAGAATGTACTCATATGAGTAGAGTTGTTCAAATCCCTATTTAGTACAGTGTATATGGTTGTTTTTAAACATGCATCTTAAGATAAATGAAACTACTGATTCCTGAATGCCTGCTGCTGTGTTGCAGTACACACAGTATGGTGTGCTGAAAACCTACTAATAGGGGAAGTAGAAGCTCTGGGAACATGCACAGAGGCTAACCTTAGGGTCCCATTTATGTGAAACAACGCAGTTACGAAAAACGTACACATCACCATGAATATGGGCTTGATTCTACAGCTTTGAAGTCAGTGGGAATTTTGCTTTTGACCTCAATGGGAGCAGGGTTTAAATATATAAGAACGGGAGGTATCTCAAGTATTGTGTGCAAGACATGTATAAAATGCCTGATGTAACCCCTGGGCCCTGGGAGTGGGGAATCCCACTTTTGGAGTCAACACACCTTGTCTTTGCTAGCTGGATCAAGAAATCAGCATAATTCCTCATAGCTAATAACAAAGTGTTTGTAAATTACAAATCTACTTAATTAAAATGCCTTGCAAAAATCTTTTTGTGTTATTTTAATTTTCTTTTAAAAAAATCACAAGTTTTTTTCTGTCAACATGTTATTGTCACCATGTTAAATCACAAAAATGTGTTGGTGTTTCGGTTCAGGATGACGTATCCCCTTTTCTTCTCTTTGTGTGTCAGTTGAAGAAAGATCTTGGCTTATGTACTCAGTTGGAGGTGATATTCTTCCAGTAATAGGGTCTAGTATTTGGTAAGCTCTACAGGCAGCTGTACTGATGGATCTGGAGTTGCCATAGGCTTTATCACATGGGT
>NC_057853.1:98482063-98524563 GCF_015237465.2 Chelonia mydas
TACTTGGATGTGCAAGTGTAAAATTTGCTAGCCACAAAGTACTCAAGTGTGAAGGTTAAGATTCACTTTTCAGGAGCATTCACGTGAGTATAACTTCATCACCTGAATGTTCATGGAAAACAAACTCAAAATGAGGACAAATCAATGCAAGGGGAAAAGTTTTGCAATAATCAACTACCTCTAACTGAGGTAAACTAACCAGCATTTTAAAAAAGTATATATGTTATTTTACCAGTCAAACACTGAGTTTCTCATTTTGGGAATAAATTGTGAACTTAACCTTTTCACCACTGAGATTTCCAGACAGCCTGCTAATAAGTGTCAGATTCATCTTTGACGTAACCCATGCAACTTCCATTTATGTCAATGGGGTTCCCACCTACTTATGCTACATCTGGATTTGGGCCTAAAAGCAGAGAACATGGATATGTATAATCAAGGCACACCATTCATCCAAAGGGTTTTACATAAAACCTACCATGTGTCTTGATGGGAAATCAAACTCATAAAACAATGAAGACAAATTGTAACCAATATAACAATTCCAGTCTTCAAATATGTGGCCAAAAATTAAGTGCGTGTTAAGGCCCTGATCCAAAATAAGACTTGAGCACATAGATAACTTTAAGCACACAAGTAGTCCCACTGACCTTCTATGGGATTCATAGAATCATAGGACTGGAAGGGACCTTGAAAGGTCATCTAGTCCAGTCCCCTGCACTCATGACAGGACTAAGTATTATATTCTAAGCCATCCCTGATGGATGTTTGTCCAACCTATTCTTAAAAATCTCCAATGATGAAGATTCCACAACCTCCCTAGGCAATATATTCCAGTGCTTACCCACCCTGACAGTTAGGAAGTTTTTCCTAATGTCCAACTTAAACCACTCTTGCTGCTATTTTCGCCCATTGCTTCTTGTCCTATCCTCAGAGGTTAAGGAAAACAAATTTTCTCCCTCCTCCTTCTAATAACCTTTTATGTACTTGAAAACTGTTACGTCCCCTTACAGTCTTCTCTTCTCCAGACGAAACAAACACAATTTTTTCAATCTTTCCTCATAGGTCATGTTTTCCAGACCCATAATCATTTTTGTTGCTCTTCTCTGGACTTTCTCCAATTTGTCCACATCTTTCCTGAAATGTGGTGCCCAGATCTGGACACAATACTTCAGGTGAAGCCTAATCAGTGCAGAGTAAAGTGGAAACATTACTTCTTGTGTCTTGTTTGCAACACTCCTGCTGATACAGCCCAGAATTATGTTGCCCGCTCCTGCTTTTTTTTTTTTTTATAGTGTTACACTGTTGACTCATATTTAGCTTGTGATCCACTATGACCCCCAGATCCCTTTCCACAGTACTCCTTCCTAGACAGTCATTTCCCATTTTGTATGTGTGCAACAGATGGTTTCTTCCTAAATGGAGTACTTTGCATTTGTCCTTTTTGAATTTTATCCTACTTACTTCAGACCATTTCTCCAGTTTGTCCAGATCATTTTGAATTTTAATCCTATCCTCCCTAAAGCACTTGCGACCTCTCAGCTTGGTATCGTCTGCAAACTTTTAAAGTGTACTCCCTATTCACATCCGTAGGGTTAGTGTTTAAGTGCTTTGCTGGATCAGGGCCTAAAACACGATTTCCCCACCGTTTATCCACAATTAGAACTTAATATAAACTGTATATTAAATAGAATATAAGTTATGGTTATAACTTTTCTCTCACTCTATTTCTGTGTATATACAAACAAACACAGATTACACACATGTTATACGTATAATGAGAGAGAACATGCAGGGGTACAGCACAGACCCAGAACTTATAAACCACAATTTTAAGGCAAAATATGAGATATTAACTAACTATTAAATACTCCCTCACACTCACAGGAGATATAATCCTCGAAGACATGTTGAATATTTATTTCTATAACCATCATTCATGACTGTGCGCAATTACCTAAATGTTTATTTCTATCAACAACCATATTAATTCCCAGTCTACTTCTGGACGATGTTTGTATTACAGCAGTCGTTTTAATTGAACATTTATTAAAATAAATGCTATGTCAGGAGATACCCATTCCATCTGGCTACACTGGACAGGCATTATTTCCTGGATGTGTCTGCTTTATACAACATCTCATACACATCTTACTAACTAACTGAGATCATGATTAGATTGCTGTGGATTTTGTGCAACAGCTTCCCGCCCGGCTCCCTCACCCCCCACCCCCCCCATCTCATTGACATTAGCTTACTTGCACATTTCCCATAGTATTTTTCCTCTGCTATACAGTGTATATTTAATTCTAAAAGAGAAAGGATAGTGTGCAAATCTGACAGAAGGAAGAGAACTTCTATAAATAACAGCCATTGGAAAGCTAGATGGCCTGTATCTTTTGTGTGCTTCCAATAACAAGAGATAAGAGTCTTGATAACAAATAAAAAATGAATCGGGAACCTAGCATTAAATTTTAATTCTTGAAAATGAAATAAGACAAGCTTACCTTCTCCCACAAAATAGCCAGCTGCTAACAAACAACTTCTGTGTGCTAGGAAGACACTTTTTGGTACACTTGCTCACTTAGCAGCCAAACATTATTTTTATTGCTGGTATCATGAACAAACCCAAACAATAGGATACACTCAGAATTTTTTTAAAAAACCCAAACATTGTGCAGTTAATCTACTATTTTCTGTTATATCAAAGTGCCTTTTTGTTTCTTTTACTGTGACTCATCTTAATGAAAGCCACTATTTTATAGTACATCTCCTTCAATCCAAATATTGCAAACTTGTTTTTGTCTTTTGGCCAGGCCTTACAAAATTTAAAGATGTTACCACACATAATAGAGAAGGAAGAGCTGATTCCAGGGAACTTCAGATGGGGGTTTAATATTCAGCAGACGGGTTGATTTTTACCAGCATGTGTATTTCCAGAAAGTCAATGTTCATCCCTTTTCCACTGAATAATTAAGACTTTTAACTGTATCACAACTAACTTTTAATGTTCCTTCTGTAATTTACTGAGTCATTTTCCATGAAAGCCAACTCACTTTTCATTGGAAAGCTTTGTAAATCTACTTCACCTTTTAATTTTTTTAAAAAAATTTTGGTACTGTAGATTTTCAGCATTTTAATATATTGCTTTGGGACAACATGTCAGCTTGTGGCCTTGCCGTTCATAGAAATTAAGCCCATGAAACCTGTAATAAATTATAAAGCTCATCCAAGTATTTTGCATTCTGCAGTAACCAAAGGGGGGGGAAAAAAGAGGGGGCTATTATATTCTTCCTCAGAAGACTGAATACAGTTCAGCAGACATTTGTGGAACTCACTATAAAAATGACAGTTCCTTTTGAGAAAAGTATTTCTCAGCCTTCCCTTCCCCGCATCTCAGGTTTGGTAGTGGGATCTGAAGGACTGTTGGGTTTTGCCAATGCTGTCTCCAACTGGCTCTCTTTGCCAGTAGTATCCTCAAAACTCTCAACCTTGCAACCTCCCAGTGTGCAATACCAGCCACTGAAATGTGACAAGTGACCAAAAGGAAGAACACCTGCCTTACTTTGCATTTCATGCCATACACAGTGGATAATATTTTAAATGATCAATCTATTCTTTTAAAGAATGTTTTCTTACTTTTGGAACCAATTAAATGAGTTTTGCCATCTGCCAGAGACGGGGAGTGGCTGGGGGCGGTAGGGGTTTGAGGTTTGTTGGAGCGATGGGGATGGGGATGGGCGATGGGGATGAGGAGAGGGCTAAATTAATGCAGGCTATCTCGAGCCGGCTGCTGGCTGCCTCAGAAGGTCCTCAGCTGCTCCCTCTCCACCGGCAGTTCTCAACTCCTGGCTCCTTTCACCCTCTCCATGAAGCAGAGGCCTGTGAAGGAAGGAGCAGAGGCAACACGTGGTAGGAGGAGTGCATGGTAGTGTTTGGATAGGGGAGGAGGGAGGGAGCAAGCTAGGCCTGCTGATTTTCATGAGGGAGAAGGGAGAAGAAGAAAGAGTCCAGCACAGTTCAGAACTCCCTTCTGAATGCAGTCGGGTTTTGTCTGGCTGGCAGGAGAAAGGGGATGTGGCTCCCTTAAGGGTCCTGCTGCATTTGCGTTATGAGGGAGGAGAAAGTGGGACTTACCAGAACTGAGTCAATGGAGGAAGAGTCAGTAGCCAGACCAGGTGGAAGCAATGACCACATGCACCAAGGTGAGAGGGGTTGGTTATTTATACCCTGTGCATTCTGGAAGGTACTCTCTCTCAGACCAGTCACTGCTCAGCAATAGCTGTTGCAAGGAGGCAATCTGCAGCAGGTGTACGTGGCTGCAGGACCCTACCACGGGTGTTTCCCAGTATCAGAAAGCATAGTCTGCAGCAAAGCCAGTCTCCAGGCAGTTTAACGAATGCAGCTGGCCTGTAGTAGGCTGCCTGATTGGTTACACAACCTGATTGCTTAGAAGGATCAGCAAATTAGCTCTTAAGCTCAGCAGCAGCAAGAGCAGTCCATTAGCTGCTCAAAGAATTTGCCCACAGCTGTGATAACTCCTGCTCCTGCCGTGTTCCAGCCTTGGACCCATCCCTGTTCCAGACTTGATCTCAGCCTTATCCCTGTCTTGTCTCATTCCAGGTAACCCAAGCCTGACCCTTGGCTCAGATTCCAGACTTCTGATTTCAGCTCTGACCCTTGGCTCAGATTCCTGGCTACCAACCACTGGGCACGACTCCTGCTCCAGCCACTATGCACGACTGCCTACACTCCAGTCACTGACTGTCTGAGCAACCCCAAACACAAAGAAAAAGAGAACTAGAGCTGCAACAGTGAGCATGGATCCTACGAAGGCCAGTATCTTTATCATGGAGATAATGGGAACCCTACAGACTTGACAGGGCCAAGTTATTGCCCAGTAGGTACAAAATGTGGTCCTGTAAGCTCAAGCCCATGGTTGAACCCCTGCTCCCTGTAAACCCAAGCTTCCCTGTCTGACTACTTCATTGGCAATCATGGCAAATTTTGTGGATTCCTAAATCAGTGTTGGCTCCCTACTTCTGCTGAGCCTCAGTTGTATCCCACTGACCAAGCTCAAGTGGGATTGATTATCAGCCTGCTTAGTGGAAAGGGCCCCCTGGCTTGAGTGTCTCTACACCTGGTAAAATAAAGTCTGCTTCTGGGACAATCTGGGGTCTTCATTTGAGCGACGACAGTGAACTTTGATGACCCAAATCACAAGCATGCAGCTGAAGCTGTGGCACAGATGCCGGCCAGTTGGTAAATATGCAGCAGAGTTCCAACCCTTGGTAGTAGACACTGAGTGGAACAAGGCTTCCCAGCATTATCATGGTAATTTCTGGCTTGGCCTAAACAACAGTATTTAAGATAAACTGCATGGTGCCCTATTTGACCTGTGTAATAAGATCAACAACTGAATTCCCCCAAGAAAGAACATGGTCCTTCCTGCTCCCACCAGCCCTGCCAGCTTTGCCCTCATGCATCAGTCCAGTCCTGACAGGATGCTTTGAAACAGGCTACCCTACCAAAGTCAGATCTGGGCTTTAGTCAAGAAACACCAAGCCCAGCCCTGATAAGGGGGTCTGGGATGGGTTGGCTCCCCCTCTCCTCAGCAGTCCACATCAACACTTGTCCGTCAGTAAGCTGGTGCTGGCCAATCAGCATCCAA
This sequence comes from Chelonia mydas, assembly GCF_015237465.2. NCBI lineage: Eukaryota > Metazoa > Chordata > Testudines > Cheloniidae > Chelonia > Chelonia mydas. Next base: position 98,487,735 of record NC_057853.1, read on the forward strand.
CACATCTCCAATTCCCTCTCCAGCACCCAGTGCTGCTCAACACCACCTGAGAGACACTGGTGGACTCAGGTGTATCAGGCAATTTTGGGTATCTGGAGTTCCTCAAGAACACAATATCCCCACCTAGTGCAAAGGCTCCATGGAGCTAGTAGAGTCCATAGACAGGTCACTCCTTTTGTCGGAAATGGTCACCCACCAGATGACTCTCTCAGAGGTCACCACCCTTTGAGACCACTGAGAAATCCTCCAGTTTGGGCTAATTTGTGCACTGCATTCATCAGTTGTCCTTGGCACCCCTTGGCTCATCACCCAGGACCCGCATATCTGCTGGCAGTCAGGCACAGTATGCTTTGACTCTCCATCTTGCTGACAATCCCGTTTCTCAAGAGCTGACCAGCAACACTTTGTGGCTTATTCTGTCCTCTAAAGAATTCAGAGAGTGAAGAGAGGACCCAAAGGCAACTCCAACAACCCCTACAACCTCCCCGATGGTTCCAGGGATTCCTGTTAAATATCAGTACTATGCTGACATATTTGACAAAAAGAAAATGGAGACCTGTCTATCCCATTGCACCTATAACTGCCCCATCAACCACCAGGCAGGAGCAGAGGTACCCTTGGCACTCATTTACTCCCTTTCTAAACCTGCCGTGACAAAGAAAGAAGGCTCCCAGCAGCCTTGGGTGGACTACCAAATTCTGAATGAGATTACAACTCCAAACTGGTACCAATTGTGGCTTATTAATGAGCTGTTTGAAAGACTTTGCTCTCCCAAGATCTTTCACAAGTTTGTCCTCCATGGAGCTAATTACCTGGTGAGGATACAGGAGGAGATGAACGGAAAACTGCTTTCCAAACCAGCTATGGACACTTAAAATATTTGGTCATGCTGTTTGGGTAGTGTAATGCCCCAGCAACCTTCCAGCATTTCATAAATGACATCTTTAGGGGCATGGTGGATCAATTTGTCCTCATTTACCTGGATGACACCCTTATTTTTTCCAAAAGTCAGGACTTCCACAATCATCACGTGCACCGTCTTGGACAGACTCTGGCAAAATGAGCTCCATGCAATGGTCAAGAAATGCAAGTGTAACAAGAACACAGTAGAATTCTTGGGATATATTGTCTTGCCTGAGGGACTCACCACAGTCTGTGTAAGGTGGTGGCAATATCCAACTGGGCCATACCCAAGAATGTACATGGGGTGCAGCAATTCCTGGGGTTTGCCAATCTCGATAGGTGATCTATTAAAGGATTCTCTAGCCTGGTTGCACCCATAATGGCACTCCTGCAAAAGGGAACCCAGTTCATCTGGTCCATAGGGGCTCAAGTAGACCTTTGATAGACTGAAAATGGCATTCACCTCACCTCCTATTCTGATCACCCAGATCCCACTAAACAATTTATGACTGAGGCTGATGCCTTGGATTTTGCCATTGGTGCAATACGTGGGCCCCCACAATCAACTCTACCCCTGTGCCTTCCATTCTCAGAAGCTGACTGTGACGGGTTGGATCACAGAACCCCCTTTGGGATTGCCAATTGATGTGCCAAGACTACTTCTGCCCCTGATTTCCCTGCCAGCTTGGGACTCCAGCACCCTGTCTTGTTGAGCCAGACACGCCAGTCTGCTCCAACACAGATCCAGGGTCTGAACCACGTGCCCCAAAGCTGCAGACTTAACTGAAAGCAGCTTAAGAAATGGTCCTGTCTTTTACACTCAGATGCTCAACTCCCAATGGGGTCCAAACCCTAAATAAATCAGTTTTACCCTCTATAAAGCTTATACAGGGTAAACTTATAAATTGTTTGCCCTCTATAACACTGATAGAGAGATATGCACAGCTGTTTTTGCCACCCCCGCCCCCGGTATTAATATATACTCTGGGTTAATTAATAAGTAAAAAGTGATTTTATTAAATACAGAAAGTAGGATTTAAGTGGTTCCAAGTAGTAACAGACAGAACAAAGGGAATTACCAAGCAAAATAAAATAGAACACGCAAGTCTATGTCTAAGAAAACTGAATACAGATAAAAACCTCACCCAGTAAGCTTCCTTTTACAGATTAGTCTCCTTCTAGTCTGGGTCCAGCAGTCACTCACACCCCCTTTAGTTACTGTCCTTTGTTCCAGTTTCTTTCAGGTATCCTTGGGGGTGGAGAGGCTATCTCCTTAGCCAGCTGAAGACAAAATGGAGGGGTTTCCCAGGGGTTTAAATAGACTTTCTCCTGTGGGTGGACACCTCCCCCCCCCATCCCCGTGTAGAATCCAACTACAAAATGGAGTTTTGGAGTCACACGGGCAAGTCACATGTCCATGTATGACTGAGTTTCTTACCAGTCAAGCCACATTCCTGGGAAAGCTCAGATGTGGATTGGCGTCTTCAAAATCCATTGTCCATTAAGTGCTTCTTGACTGGGCATTTAACTTGCACATTCCTTTCTCAAGAAGCTGACCAAATGCTTATTAAGGCTACTTAGACATCAAGCAAGTCCACAGCCAATATTAGTAACTTTGAATACAAAAATGATACATGCATACAAATAGGATTAATAGATTCAGTACATCATAGCCTTTACATACATATGTTACATGGCATATGTAGCATAAAATATATTCCAGTTATGTCATATATATTCATAAACATATTTCCCTAAAGCCTTATGGGGGGCACCATCACACTGACCCTCTTGGAAAAACTTTGCATTTGGGACAAGAAGCTATTGTATATCAAGGTGGCTTTCCAGGAGTGACACCACGCTCCAGTTCAAGTCCTGACTGACCACAGGGACCTGGAGTACCTACAGACTGCTAGATGCCTTAACCAAGGCCAGATCCACTGGACCCTCTTCTTTACTTGCTTTGACTTTGTGGTGACCTATTGCCCAGGGGCAAGAAACAGGAAGGTGGATGCCCTATCCTGCAAAGATGAATACCTCAGACTTGGCAAAGAGCCCATAGCCATCAGGCTCAAGGTGTCCAACTTTGTCAATGGGATGATCAACAGCAGTTTGATGTCCTCCATCTGCTCCCTGCTATTTGACAACTTGTTCACAACCCAGATCCACCAGACCCTGAACGATATGGATATCTGACCTGACCCAGATTTCTAACTACAGAAAGGCCTCCTTTACTGCAAGGATTATATTTATATTCCAGAGAGACAATTTAGGCTTCCGGTATTAAAACTATTCCACAAGTTGCTGCTAGCAGGCCATTTTGACCAATTCAAGACCTGGAATCTGGTCTCAAGGAACTTCTGGTGACCAGTCCTACGAGCTTACACCAAGGATTAGATATGGTCCCATGACCTCTATGTTCACACCAAGAACTCACAATCAAAACCCCTCACTCTTCTCCAGCCTTTGCTCAGGCTGCCACAGCCATGGTCTATTATATCAATGGACTTCATTGTAGAACTGCCACACTCCCAGGGACACTTGGTAATCCTGGCTGCTATTGACTTCCTAACAAAGATGGTGCACTTCATCCTGTGCTGTACTGTTTCTAGTGTATGGGAAACAGCTCAGCTTTTCCTGGAAAATGTCTTATAGACTCAGACTAAGGCCAGACCTCCATGATCATCTCATCTGACTTCCTATACATTGCAGGCCACAGACCCAAACCACCCACTACTGTAATATGGTCCTAACCTCTGGCTGAGTTACTGAAGTCCTCAAATCATGATTTAAAGACTTCAAGTTACAGAGAATCTATTTACACGAGTTTAAATCTGCATCTGACGCATGCTCCATGCTGTGGAGGAAGGCAAAAAACCCCCAAGGTCTCAGCCAATTTGACCCATGAGAAAATTCTTTCCTGACTCCAAATATGATGATCAGTTAGACCCTGAGCATGTGGGCAAGACCCACCAGCCAGACACCTGGGACGAATTCTCTGTAGTAACTCAGCCTTCCTATCTAATGTCCCATCACTGGCCATTGGAGATATTTGCTGCTAGCAGTCGCAGATCAGCTACATGCCATTGTAGGCAATCTCATCATACCATCCCCTCCATAAACTTATCAAGCTCAGTTTTGAAGCCAATTATGTTTTTTGCCCCCAGTTCTCCCCTTGGAAGGCTGTTCCAGAACCTCACTCCTTTGAGGTTAGAAACCTTTGTCTAATTTCAAGCCTAAACTTGTTGATAGCCAGTTTATATCCATTTGTTCTTGGCACTTAACTTAAGTAACTCCTCTCTCTCTCCCTGGTATTTATCCCTCCGATGTATTTACAGAGAGCAATCATATCTCCCTCAGCTTCCTTTTGGTTAGGCTAAACAAGCCAAGCTCTTTGAGTTTTCTGTTACCATGGATTACCAATGGACATTGTATTGGATCGGTGTCCCCCACTCATCTTCTGATTCTGAGGGCAATTTTTCAGATTCCTTGGCACTGAGTCCCTCATCTCATCCACCTATCACGTTCAAACTAATGGGAAAACAGAGAGAATCAATCAAATATTGGAGCAGTATATTCACTGTTTTTCAGTTACCACCAGGAGAACTGCCTTCCCCTGCTTTGCTGTGCTGAATTTGCTTATAACAATGCAATACGTGCCTCAACCTAACATAGCCCATTCTTTGCAAACTATGGCTTTCACCCCATTTCCATCCAGGCTTATACATCAGTTGCCAAGTACCAACCATCTTGAATTTAGCCTCCCACGTACACCATATGCATTGGGAGGCTCAAGGAACACTTGAAGTCTGCCTAAGAAGCCTATAAACACTATGTAAAGCAAGATTGCCAGGGTGCCCCATGTCTAGCTGTAGGAGACAAGGTGCGTGTCTCTGCTCAGAACCTTAAACTGAGCCACTCATCTGCCAAACTAGACTACAAGTACTTGGACCCATTTAAGATTATAGAACAGAGGAACTCAGTGGGCTTTCAAGTTACAGCTAAGTGAGTCTTTGAAAATCTCCCCAGTCTTTCACATCTCACTTTTAAAGACCTAGCCTGAGAACCCAGACCCAAACCCAGACCACTCCAACCCCCACCACCATCCTTAGCAGTCCATGAACAGGAGGATTACTTCATCCACCTTAGGGGAACGCTGCAGGGGTGAACTGGGAAGGCTACAGTGTAGACGAGTGGTCTTGGGAACCAGTAGAGAACATTGACACGCAGGACCTATTGTGTACCCTGGACCTGAAAAACTAGGCCCTGTCATCCCTAGGAGGTGTCCTTGAAGGGAGGTGACTGTCAGGAATCCGAGCTTGCAACACAGGGGAACCCCGTCCTATAGTAGGCTGCCTGACTGGCTACACCACCTGATCAGTTGGAAGAATCACCAGACCTGCTCTTAAGCCTAGTAATAGCAGCAGTAATTCAGTGCATATTGTAATTCAGAGCATATTGCCAAATATGTTTTATCTAGCAGCTCTGAGACTGCTGGGCATGCATGAGGATGGGACTTCCCTCTTCAAGAACTATTCTCCAGAACAGTACATCCATTCTCACAGGATTAGTGTGGCTATTAAAGCAACTTCCATTGATCTGGTTGCATCAGAAAATTAAAGTGGTGTCAGCTTCCATTATTACACTTATTGCAGAAGCAAGTGATTCTTATATGCATATGATGTCACCTTTTGTTTTCTGTTTTTAGTGTTGACTCTCAGGTGAGTGATGAAAGATCTGGGCCCAGAAGGATGCAGTGAGTCAGCTCTAGGTGTCTCAGCTGGGTTCTGAGGCCTTTGATATATTTGAGCCTGCATGGCATCAAGGGGATGCTTTTGGACCAATTTATGCCAATGTTACATACTTCAGCTGGGCTCTCCGTGAGTTAATTGTTAGTTAAATCAAATATTAGTTCAATCAAAATCTCACAGAGCTATTGCTTTACTGGAGAGAAAATATGAACTTAAAATAGTATTTTAAATAAAATCAGCTTAGGTGGGTGTATTTCCTAACACCCAAAATTAAAAGTGACATGCCATAAGCTTTACTACTGCCCCAAGATGACTCTGTATCTAAATACCTACACAAGATCCCCAGGATGTTAAATTAGGTTTTTGGCTGGGAGTTCTACACTGCTGGCAATGCTACCTATCCAGACTTACGTTCCCAGTGATCTGCCACAGAATCTTATTTGCCTGAAAATGGCCTGGACCTGTCACAGGAGCCAGTGTCTTCTGCTCAAAATTTAGCTCCTTGAAACAGACTATCTTTGAGCAATTACTTACTGTGTCTTCTAAAAAAAGTTAAACTTGGCCATTTCATGGTGTATACTCTTTGCCTTAGTTTTGGATACATCAATATTAATATCTTGGTTGCTTATAAGAGCTTTTCTAACTTAAAGCTATCTGAACTTTCTCTTCTGTTTTCCTCTCGTGTGAAAGACAACTTCCTGGGGAGTTCCTTAGATAGTCATCTTTGTCTTAATTGTAAATACTATCATTTTGCTTAAATGTGCGTTTCTTGACAGGTATATGTGTCTTCAAGGACTAACAGACACAATGGCAATCTGTATGATGTAAACTTGTTTTCTATGTATGTAGTAAACCATGAATTTAAAATAAAGAGGATCTTATTGAAGGATGAAACCATTGTCTAAATAATAGCATAACATGCTGCTATGATGTGATCTGAGTTTTGGTTCTGACTAGAGCTGCGTACAGCTTATCAGTTTTATTTCACATGATTTTCCCCACACTGCATAGCTTTTTTTTGGTTCCCACTGACTTTTATTGTAATTGTTAAGTTCATCTGAACCCAGAAGGCACAGATGAATCTGAAAGAAAAAGTGTTGAATTTTGTTCAGATCCCTTGCAGTCCCTACAAGCTTAAAATGTTCAAGATTTGACAATTTTATTATGAAAGCAAAACAAGAGCATGAAACTCAATCTAAAACATTTGGCTGTACTGAGAGAAGGCAGTATGTCTTATTTTGAAGACTGAAGCAAGTTTTAATAGAATCTCAAATCTATTCAAACTAAGCGCAGTTAGTTTCAGGTTTAAAGCAGAAGCAAAATTAGCTGAGGGGTAGGGTCCCAAAATTAAATTGTTGAGGAGCACCCAGGTGGGGCTTGGCAAGAGCTCGGATTACTGTAGGGGCAGCGGGCAGAATTCCTGGTGGATGTCTCACATTGCTCTCAAGCAATGCCTTCCATCTTAACACTTGGAGTGGCAGAAGCAGGCATATCTACCTGTTCTTAGTTAGAGGAAAGGTCACTTTTGTGCAGAGCTTCTATGGGAGATGGGAAGAACAATGGGAGGCCAGCCTTAAAAAATGGTTATGCTAACCACCCAACAAAGACAAATTAAATCAGGGCAATCAATCTACATGGACAAGAATCAGCTTTCAAATATTTGGAACCAGACACAGTGCACACACCTTACCTTATTTTCCAGGCTGTGGGGCATGCCCTACAATTTGCCTCTTTGCATGTGTTGATAAACTTTTTTCCAGGATTGTTGATGTTTAATATTTCCATAATTTCAAATAAGGCCTTTTTAGAATTATTCTTGCTCTTTTCTGTTTGCATTTTTTAATTCAGTACAGTTGATGCTGTGTGATATCAAACTCATTAGTCAATAGATTTTGTTGTATTAGTTGCTTTGATGAGGCAATGAAGATTACTATCCACAGACATTTAGCATATAGTATTTTTCATCCTATGAAAGGTTTTTATATAAACCATGTTTACAGCCACTGTACAAGGGTGTAATAAATTCACTATGAAGTTTGAGGTTAACTATTCTTTTGACAGTGATAGGAATATCTTCATCTAGTTTTTCTGGAAGAAATGTAGATTAAGACGATAAGTAATTATGTTTTCCTTAATAACTGAGTAGTTATCTTGTTAAAAATGTGTCTTGAATACAGATGGGCCCGAGTCACAATATTTGGATCCAGATCCTTCCTCAAAGCTCAGAAGTTCAGATCCAGAGTCTGGGCTCAAGATCATCTCTAATTTTGAATAGTAAACTATATAAAGAACCTAAGATCGAGATCTTTACCTTTGCTTGGGCCTCTTTATGCTGTGTAAAAGGGGTGGAGCAGTACAAAAGGGCCCCAGACCTGGTTGCAGCCATGAGAGGATTCCTTTGGTGCACGCAGTGCAGAAGACAGCCATAAGGCTGCCTCCGTAGAATCCCCTCCCCACAAGCTCTTGCAGAGGGTACATATGGGGGCAACACGGCAGCACTGCAGCCCATAGGGCAGCCAGAGAAGGCTGCCATAACTTAGATAGGCCCTTAGGGCTGTCTAAATTATGCTGGGAGCCCTTCCAGCTCCTGGAATAGCCCAGGACTGGGAGGGCTAAAAGCACAGACTCTCACCTAATATACTGAATGCATAAATACAGAAAACTGACCTGATTGAGAATCACGAGTGATTCTCAATCTTATACATAGTATAAACTATTTTCATATAAAAATCCTTTTCATTAGAAAAGTCAGAAAGCATTTTAAAAGAAGGCTTATAATGGAAACCTGACTGTGGAAGACATGGACACACACGGCATCACTGACAGAGCAGAGGGGAGTATAGAATGATGTGGTAAGTGTGAGAAATGTTTCGACCCTTGAGGTCTCAAGTACAAATGGTCTATGTAGACTAGTTCAGGTGATAGAAAATAAAATGTTGTTAGGCAACTAAAAGAGGCCAAGAAAACTTTAGTGCAAGACTATTTCCTTATTCAATTAGTAGGAAAAAGAGGGGTACAGAGAAGTATTTTGTGGAGCAGGATTAGTAGGAACAGGATTCATTGCAGGGACACAGCAAGATTGAGCTGACAAAACGGTGGGCTTTGGGAGATGAATATTACCTTTGACTAATCACATGCACAAAGCACACATCACAACCAATAGTCATTCTCCAGCTACTCCCAATGCGTGTCACAAACCTCATAATTCCACTGGGAACAGGACAACAGCGAGTTAGATTTCTAGACAACCAACTGTTTCACTTACATAAAAAGTAGCACAAAAGAACAGTTGGTTATCTGAGTAATTGGCATGGAAATGTCAGTTTTCACAACCTATGATTTGAGGTAAGTGCCCTGCTATTATACAAACACATCTGAAGAAGAGCTCTGTGTAGCTTGAAAGCTGGTCTCTTTCATCAACAGAAGTTTGTCCAATAAAAGGTATAATATCAGCCACCACGTCTCTAATATATTGGGACTAACACGACTGCAACAACCTGCAAACTGCCATTATACAGTAGTTCTGTCAAGTAGATGGGCTGAGCGGCTGTCATGACCTTCTCAGCAAATGCTTTCTTGGCCCCGGTCACTGAGGGCATGTCTACACAGCATGCTGGAGTGAGTCCTCCCAGCCTGAACTGATAGGCTTGAGAGAGCTCTAAAAATAACTGTATAGACTGTGCTTTGAAGTTGAGGCTTGGGCTGGAGGTTAGGCTCTAAAGCCTAGGGAGGTTTGGTTCAAAGTGCTGTCTACAGTTATTTTAGAGCGCTAACGCAAGCCTCGCTAACCTGAGTCTGTCAGCTGGACTGGGAAGCTTGCTCCAAAATGCTGTGTAGACAATCCTGAGAGGCTCTCCACCCCCACGTCTCCTCCTGCAACCCAGCAATGAAGAAAATTAACATTTACAAATATGTAACCCACTATGATCCACAACTCTTGTGGGCAAACATTTCCCATTTCTTTATGTGACATAGAAACTACAGAGCTGGTTTTAATATTTATAAAATAGATTTATACCCTTGTAAAATATATTTTAAATGTATTAAAACCAGCAGGCTAAACCCAGAATGTCTTGATCAGTCAAGACTTACTTCCATGCAGGCTTTGTCTGAGTTAGAATTTCAGAATATGGACAATGTGACTTAGACGCAGATTTGTAAAGATATGGGCACCTAAATTTCATTTTCAAAAATGATTTAGGCACTTAGAAATCTAAATCCCATTGCTAGATGAGACTGGACACTTTATATTATATATACCACAGGCATATGAAGTAGATTTGGTCAACTCTATGGGATGTATAGCACGAGATAGTGGCCCCTAATGTTGGGAAGGGACTGGTAGGGATTGGTACAGTAGCTGCTACGCTATCTGTATGCCTCTCAGTGTTTCACTAACATGGAGGGAACCTACAAGTAGACAGTTAAAGAGATTTAAATCTGCTTTGTGGCACAAGACTGACTTACTGACCCAATGAATCTGGCTCTTGTCCTTTATACCAAACATATATATTGTTGGACACAAATACTTACATAAAATGAGAATCTAAAAAAAATCAAAAGAGCCTGTAGGGTAATTGACAAACCAACAACAACTCCAGCCCTTCATCAATTTCAAGGTAGATCACAGGCAGCTGTATATATATATACACACACACATATATATATATATACACACACACATATATATATATATACACACATACATACACACACACACACCTCTCTGCTCTGTCCTGCCACGAGACATACAGAGGAAAATAGTGAGAGGAAAAGATAAATGGATGCACTGAGAATGGGACACAGAGGCTCAATAGAAACTACGTCAGCTCATTCTCTCAGTGAAGATATCATGCAATCATACAAAAATCAGCTAACTGCTGATATTTTAAATCCAAGTAGTAGCTTATGCTATGCGGAGGAAAGTAAATGATAGAAAGTCTTTAGACAAATGAACAATTCCCTTGGCACTACATTTGGATGGAAGGGCCACCTCAGGGATCTGGATGGATACTATCAGGAGAGCAGCCTCAGGCACATTGATTTTATTCCAGTCTTACAACAACTGAACTATCTGCTTAGGCACTGGATCATTTCAGAGAGTGGCAGACAATGTTATAGGCATCAGTCAAGTGACCATAAAAGGATGTCTTCCACAATTTCAGCAGCCCATGACGCATCACACTCATAGAAATATTCATTTTCAGTTTATTGCATAACAATAGAAAGTGAAAAGAAATCCCTTTCTCTTGCATGAATACTCAGGATGTAGGAACATTAGCTAACATTTAAAGGGAGCAGAGCTTAAATTTAGGCTGTACTGTACTTTGGCACCCAAATATAACTGCTGTAATTTTGAGACTGTGCTAAGCTGGACTGCCTTTTGGAACCCTTTCTTTCCCTGTCCAATGCCCCACCCCCCGGCCCATGATTTTTGGGCATTGGTGGTGGTGGTGTTAGGGCTGGTTTCCTGAAGAGTTTTGGGTTTATCATCACTACTAGTGGATTGCTGACTGATGTCAGGAAGGAATTCCCCTCTTCAAGGAACTGGCTAGGTGGATTTTGGGTTTTCACCTCCCTGGAGGCAACGAGGAAGGGTGCTTGTGTGGGAGCATATTTTATTTGTTATGCATGTGTGTCCAGTGAGGATCATTACAGCAGCATGGGCCAGCTTGAGGAGTCATACCCAAGCATAGAGCCATAAGGCATGAGGCTGTGGTATGCAATGGTATAGACAGGGCTTTTAATGTCTGCTACAAATTGAAGCCCCACTAATCTGGAACCTTAACCAGATCATTTTGAAACATTCGGCCAAATTCTTATTATTGGTCTGGATGGTGGTGGAAGTATGCCGGGGTAGTCATGCCTTATGTATTTGGTTGGGTCATCTTAGGCAACTGCACAAGACCAATATCTGCCAGGTTGGGATCCTGCTTATTAAACCCCACCACTTTCACTTGTTTAGTCTAAATCTGTGGCCACCACATTTCTGTATGTTGTATCTTATGTGCTGGTTATGTCCTCATAAATGCAGAGACAGTTGTCACGTGATCACCTAACTAGAAAACTTAGGAGGAAGAGAAGTATCTGGATAAAAGTAAGAAGAAATAGACAGATAGGCTTTTACCTCAGATCAGATCTTTTCTTTCAGAAAGTTAGGAACAAGCATACAGTCCCCAAATATGTAGTATTCCTACTTACAATACAATATTTTCCAGTATTTTCCTGTGAGTGTGGTGTTTGTCAGATCACCTCTTCTCTACTTCACTTGCTCAAATTTCCCAGCTTGCTCTCTCCTCATGCAAGCTAGTCCCTGGCGTTTGCTCAGCAGCAAACAAGCTCACGACTCTTGTCCAGCTCCTCTAATTCTGCTAGGAGCAGCAAGTTCCTACCACTGATTTGGAAGATGTTATGAAATATACTAAGCCAAAGTATAACTGTTCCAGTGAATTAGTGCAAAAGATGTCATTTCTGGAAGTATGCATTTAAGTACTGTTTGGTCAGGTATTATATTATTAAAAAGGAAGTTGATGGTTTTACCTTACCTGCAGAATAGAAGCTCTAACACCAAATATTAATTTAATAACACAGTAGATTATATTACATACTGCTTTTCATTCCAAATAATCCTAACGTACTTTACAACGAATTATAACTAAGATGCAGACACTTTGGGAGCAAAGTGTTACTCCAACCTCATAAGAAATAATGTTTGAGCTATTAGTAAATATTAGATGTCTTTGTAATCAAACGTTGTTTACCATTACCTCATTCTAACGAGATTATAGTATTTGACTCCTTTGGACATTATGGAGGGTGATTTTATTGTATTTCAGATTTTTGTAGTATTTAGCAAGACTTTTAGTTGCCTATCAGCTTCCAAAAAAGAACAGTCCAGCATTTAAAAAACAAATAAATCTATGGTTAGATATTTTCAAAAGCTCAACACTTTTGAAAATCTATCCTAAGTACCTAAATATGGATTTAAGGGCCTAGTTTTAGGTTTCATTTTTTAAAATGTTGGCCATGATCTGTGTGTGTAAAACTATCCATTAGCTCAGTAGCCACAGCAAAACCAAACAAATGAAAAACCCACCATTTCAAAACATCACACATTGTAAGCACAATGGTACTTTTTCCAGCCAGATGGATTTTTTAAAATTGAAGTCAAATTCATCTGGATTTAAAAAAAAACAAACCATTTTGTTCCCCTTCCCTCTATCTCTTTGACCAAGCACAATATCCCCTCCCCTTTAAATGCAGTTCACTCTTAATGATAACGTAGAGGAGCTGTGCTGAGGGCACTCTCCAAGGAGAACAAGCACAAACTGAAGTTAAAGAACTACAGAAATGGCCAGTTTTCAACTGATTTTATATTTTGAATGAGGTAGTCTTGGTACTCATTGGAAAGTGAAAATTATTATTATTACAAGGCTACTTTTTATTAGATGAGTAACAATGCAGGTGATGAAGGGGCTTCCACTTTTCAATGATTATAAATACATCACTTTTGGAGTTAATGGTATGGTTGTTTTAATTAAATATTGGCCTTTTCAGCCACTCTTTAACTTCAATTTGTGTTTGTCTGGGATATGGCCAAGTGCCATGCAGAGACCAAGTGCTTCCATGGATCGAACTCCCATCGAATTTAGGATAGTGGATTGAGGCCTCATCAGTGAGAAAAGGACGTATAACTCCAACTACTTTCATTACCTCTCTGTACTTCCAGGTAAACAACAGTGATAATTTCACAAAGGAAAGAAGGATAGTGTCATAGTTCAAGCAACATACTTTACACATTACAGATACTGGACCAGATTCACTGCTACATTCTGCCTCCTTTGTGCTGCTCTGATGACTCAAAGCAGACAAGAGTTCCAGTGAATCTGGCCTACTGTTGTCTGGTTTTCTGTATTTCCAATTCAAACTTACTTATGCAAAGCCTTCAAAAACACAACTAAATGGGCTTTGGTATTTTTTATTATTATTAGTTTTTGCAGTGTTCACAACACAATTTTGTAGCACTCAAGGACTGTTCACTGCAACAAATAAAAAGCACGGTTTAAAATAACTAAATAAGGTCCTTAAAGAGGTTTTAAAAATTGATAACTAAACATACTGTATGGGATCGATCTTAATTACTGTCCATGTGGAATTTTTTTCTTGTGGCTTTTTTCAATGAAAAAACATTAATGAGAAACTTTAAAGGCTTGTTAACAATATCCTTTCATCAATCAAAGGCACTGTCAAGTACACTGTGCTCACGTCAATTTTCACCTTACCACACAGCTACCATTTCTTACTTTCTTATCCACTCTTCCACCCTAATATATAGATCCTTGTCTGAGCAGACTTGAGGGTGATGGAGCCCAGACATTCCCCATCTGTCTGCAGCTGGTGCCACTTGGTCCAGAAGACTTTGGACTACTTCCCTTAGTCACTTAAAGACACATCAGTACCTGCAGTTTCTCCAGTCTCTGGCCTCAGCTTTTAACTGCCACCTACACATTACTTCACACAGACCAGAGACTGTTCTGGATCAGCATTCTGTACAGAGCTCATTTTAAACCTTCATGTTTCCAACATTGATAAAGAATAAAACTGTTGTTAACTTCAGCTTCTTAAACACCAACTTTTTAATCAAAAGCCCACTAAACAGGGGGGGAAAAAAACTAACAGAAACAAAAAACACCCACCCACCAACAAGCAAGATCAAGATTTTTAAAGGCAAACTATTTTATATCCTAAAACCTCTCAGAGTAATAAAATGTTCTCCTGTGCTGACGAATAGTGAACAATGAAAAGAAAAATGTGAACAAAATGCATTAGTACGAAGAACCACAAAACATTAAAACTATTAGGAATATGGGATGGAGGAAGTTTTTATTATGGTAGGCCTTCCGGAACAATCTGTGGGAAAAAATTGGAAAAAAACTCCTACTTTTTCACATCCTGTATTAAGCATATTTATTACTCATACACTATGTATGTTATTTGAAACAGAAATAGCACACAGTCCTTTGACGAGCTATAAAGATGGTATGACCGATTTGCACATCAGTGTAACTGAAATATCCTGCCCACTTTAATAGCAACTGAATGTACTGTCAGTAATATTTTCCACTGTTTTCAAAGCAAGTCACAGTAAAACAGAAAAGGAGATCTACAGTGACTGAACAAGGGGAAAAGAGTATTAAAAAGAAGCATTTAAAATACAATTCTATACAATTTCTATAAAAATATAACAGGAATTACAATTAAATCTGGAAATGCAATTCTTCTAGGATCTTTACATTCCTATAAGATTGTTACTGAGCAATTACTCTTGAGATAACACATAAATCTTACAGGACTCCCATTGGATTAGTGGGCTTTAAGTTTTTAAGCAATCTCTTTTTATAGATTTTATTCTTATATAGCATTTTTTAAAAAGGAAAATAAGTCCTGAAACACTACCTTTCACAATGAGCACACTCAAATAAATGCAGAATATACAACTTAATACAAAATGTATCTATAGTGTACATCACATCCAGCACAATCAAATTGTCAGGATTATCAAATTTTAAATTTGGTAAAACATTGTGAAATATGATAAAGGATAAATGTCTAGTAATATTTATAAATAACAGTAGTTTGATGTTGCTATTCAGTTTTTAGCATGTTTATAACTTAACATCTGGATCATACGGACAACAATAATATTGTTCATCTGGCATGTCCACAGTTCGTTATTAAGTAGATATGTTGTAAAATTAACATCAAGTACCAATTAAAGAATATGGAAGTGGACATAGTATAATTTGGTATCTGGCAATTATTGAAGAAGAATTAAAGAGACACTTTATAGGCCAAATCCTTCTCATCTGACCAAGGCAAGAAGTCTCACTAATTCCCATGGGTCTGCTTGCATGAACAGGGAGAACAGAATTTGGGCATAGATCTAAAAATGTCCTTATAACTACAATGAATTGGTTTAGTGTTTAAGATGCTTACAGTATGAGCTCATTACTTCAAAAAGTGTGCTTGCATGAAAGTGATCTGTAACAACCTTTAAGCCTGAGGCCCTTTACCATTTGGTACTGATACATAGGATGTAATCTGCATTTTTCAATTGGGTATAAAACAGAACAAGTAGTGTAAATGCAATTTTATTGTATATCTGATGCAGGAAGCACAACATATTTCTTCTAAAATATTTCTGTTGGGTTTAGGTTTGCTGTAGATGATGTTTTTTATGAAGGAAAAAAATGACCCATTGCAAAATTCAGTTTCTCCCATGGTCAAGGGCATCTATTTCATTATAAATGTAGTTCCGCCAAAACAAATATTATTTTTGAATCTTTCATTATCTTAGTCTCTGGAAATGGGCTAAAACAGCATGTGTTGGTATTAGATGCTGCAGAGCCAGCTGTCGTGCCTGGCTGCACAGTGTCTCAATGTCAGCAGTTCAAAGCACTGCAAGGCTGAATAGGAGGAAACTTGATAGGTCAGTGGAACCCAATTCCAAGTAAAAAGAACATAGCTTTCTTGTTTCTAGGGTTTTTTTTATTTGGATTTTTTTAAAATACTTTTTCTTTAGTTCTATATTTTCATAAACTATGCTATGACCTCTAGCCAGAATAGGCTTTAGGCTACTCCAAGGGATTGCTTTTTATGTTAATTTCTACTGGCTTCTCATAGCAGTACACAGAGCTGTACAAAACAATGCCAGTTTGAACCATACTGTTGCCTTCTTTAGTGGAAACTTCAGGGCATATATCAAGACTGTTATGACAAGGCAGAGAAAACCCTCAGAGACAGAAAACAGAAAACTGGTTTTGTATTGCTGTGACACAACAGAGACAGGCCAAAACCAAACCCCAGTCTTCCTTGTTTTTGTTTTTTTCTGATACATTATTTTTAAAGTTGCTTCTGATAATTCAGAAACACTGGTAATCAACACATATGTTTTGTCGCTTATATGGAAGAGTCCTAATGTAACTGCCTGATGTGTAGTTTCAGTGTGTGAAAATTCTCAATAGCTCATTTGTGTTGTTCTAAGTATTTTATCATAGAGGGTCATCTTCCCAGAGTACTGCAAAGAATCAAGACATCATACAAGTAAATCAGCATTATTACCACAAAGAAGAAGAATGCTAACAGTATACCTAAGCAGAAATGTGGATTCCCCTCCTTAAAACAGAACCCCTAGAGGTTCTAGTGTCATAGTGCCCTTCATTAGTGGTCATAACAGTCTGAAGTTTGGGCATCATTAGCAATCTCTGAAATCACTGGCAAAGAAAGGCCATTCTTCATCTTACTATCTAACTACAGCACCTTTCACAATACATACATGGGATGCAGAATGCAGGACTGTAATAACACTAGACAGCTAATTCCTGAGGCAGACTGTCTGAAGCATTGCAAATAGGGCAGCTCAGAGATTTCAACTCTGCTGTTCATTTTCAAATTCATTCTTAAACAGTAGGAAAAAAAGTGGTGAATGAGGGTCTAAACACATTGTAAAACACATGCATCTAATTCTTCTAAGCTGTAGTGCCCTCTATTGGAAAACATGTAGACAAAGAACATGTAGCTTGGCCTACAACACAAAAATAAACATCAGTATGCAAGCTCATAAATGTACGCTGCTCAGACAACAAAACTGTATGCTTATTATAAGTGAATTTCTATCATCATTCTAAAGCTCCTTCCTGTACAGCTGAAACTAATGGCATGCTGCTATATCCCTGCAATATTTTTCAACCTAATTTTCACTTATCATCTAGATAAGTAAAAATTTTCCACAAAAGGGAAAAATCAGAATAAAGTATCAGGATCAAATATACTTATTTTATAATTGTATTCTTCTACACACGTTGGCAAACAACTTGTATACCAAATATAGTTTCTTTTTTATAGCCTTATGTTTTACAGTATGAAATTATGATGTTTAGTTCTTGATATGTTATGATAGACAATGTAAATTTTAACACTTTCCTGGTTTTCAATTTTATTATCACAAACTAGTGGGCTCAAATAACAGTGGGTCCAGCTGATGCCATTAAGATGTTTAAGTACCCAAGTACAATCAAGTACTTAAGACAGTCTAAAGATATAAATTGCACCTACAAAAGGTTGTGGACACAAAATTGTACATGAAAATATTTGTGCATGGAAGTTAAAGTACAAAACTGGAGGATGGGTTGAGGTTTTGCTAAAAATCTGTTCCTCTACACTTCAAATGATTTACAGTTACTGTACTCAATGATAGTGTCTTCATGACATTCACATTTACTATTTCAGAAGAAGGATGACAAATTTATGGCAAAACAAATGTAAATATCTACAGATAAGCAGCAAGTGATGTAATATTTGAAAAAGTTTAAAGTTTACACAAGGCACTGTGTTCGCTTGTTGGTATCCACATATTATAAAAGATAAAATACACCCAAACTGTACATATTATAAGGCTATATTTTTATCTCAGGGTTCTGGTGACATGTACAAACCACTTGAGCTTTGCTTTCTTGGTTTATATTGCCACCAGAAACCCTTGATAAAAATACAGCCTTATATTGTACAGTTGGGTATAGTTTATTTTCTCCATATATCATGTACTGCATTTTATTTACACGCATACACACAGAAACATGTACATGCATAACATAACTTTATTAAAAAGGTAAGATATCAATAATGCTGCATTAACAAAGTAATACATTGTAATATAATACAGTAATTTCTTTGTTAGCAATGAGCTTTCTAAAGAGACACCTACAAGAATATGAAAAAAACCCCATAAAATCAGTATTTCCATGTTATAATTTATGACTCCCAGACTGAAAATTTCAGCTCTTGGTAGTTTGTAATATTTTACTTTCATGGAATCCTTTTTAAGTAATCAGAAATTTTAGCTTCAATATCCTTTCACTGCCTATATTTTCTATGGATAACCTATATGAAAAAAAGCTTTTTCCCTAACTACTCAGAGTATTGTATAACGCACATGAAAGCTAAATAAAATAAGTAATAATCACAATATTACTGATCAAAAAAATAACAATTTTAAATTTTTGAGAAAACTATGGTAACTCAACTGCTTAATTTGAAAAAAGCTCTTTATCTGGCATAAAATAATTTACCAGCATCTACCTTTCTGTCTACTTACTGCAATGTTAATAGAGATAGAATAATTTTTATTCATATCTTTTAAGCATCTCAAACAATTTGAAAAGAAAAGCTGTGAATAGGCAATTCAATAGCCATTTCCTTTTGAATGATTCTCAATGTGTTTAATTAACAACTGTTTACGTAAAACATCATTTCAACAGTTCAAACATCAAAGAAAAACAGGAGAATCTTGGGCAACAATCCTGGCAGAGGTACAAGCTTTTCAATCTGGACAAATACAAAGCTAGGCAGGAACAGGGAGGTGTGTGCTGAAGCTTTTGCATTTCATTTTGCTCTCAGAAACACGCAAAAAGGCTTCAGACTGCCGGCTGTCCCCTCTGTGAGCCAGATGCTTCCTTAGAGGGGCAGTTGCACCTAACATTTGCCATGCCCCTCCTACTCCCTTATCCTTGCTTTAATGGACATTAAAAATAGAACAAAACAGGACTGGAGATGGGAACAAAATACATGCACAACAGGCACAGTCCGCTGTACTCATTCTGCTGTAAAATGTAAAAACAAGAAAGGGCATACAAGCTGCGTCCCCTAGGACACATCCAGCTTTTTTAATATAGTAGTGCCACCACACATTTCACTTCGGATGTTGTATTATATTTATATGTCACTCAAATATTTACCATTTTCCTGAATTCTACTGTGTGTTCTGAAAGCTTGTTATAAGCCAAGTATCTTTGGTTATGTGTTTTGGCTGTATAACAGCTGTGGCTGAACTGCATCAATATGCTAACTTTTCTTTCTGATGCTTCTCATGTGACAAAAGCCACTGTTTCAGATGAGTTCCTCCTCCATAGTTGCCAGTCTGTCCACTGCTGCAAATCACTCTGTGGCATGGTATTATAATCGGAACCTGCAAAATACATTCACATACAAAAATAAGGTTTCTGAATCATTTGTCTGTCTTTTCTTGAGATTATTATGAATTGTAGTTCTTGTGGTTCTCTGGTCAGAAATATAAATCCCACCCTAGCGGGCCCTGGCTGGGTGCCAGTAAGGCCTGGGCACCGTGCAGGAGCAAGTGCTGGCACAGAGTCAGGCTCCACATCCATCTCTGATTTGTCTGTGGTTGCTATCTGCTTGCCCTGTCCCCTAGCTCTTAGAACATAAGAGCAGCAGATGTGGGAAGACAGCCTCTAGCTCAGGAGAATAGCCTACAACACCAGTCACTTTTACCATTCACCAGTCAGTGCGCAAAGAAACCAGACATGGGTAGGCCCACCAAGGACAGAAGGGTTAGGATGGCTACTAATATGCCATTAAATTATTGGTGACCTGGATTCAAATATTAAGTGGCCATTTGTTGTATTAGTACATGGGAATATCAGTTGCCAAGTCCAGGACTGATTTCTGGCTCATTGGATGGATGGAGGCTGGGAATGCAGTGGACACAGTACACTCAGACCTTGTAGGAAAGGAGTATTTATCACTCAGTACTCACACCTCTGGGCAGTTAAGTATTGACACTGGTGGGCTCTGAAGAGGAAACTAACCTAGTTCTGAGCAGGAAAAAATAAACATACGGTTTTGAGTACAGAGATAAGGGATTAAAAAGAGGGGGACATGGAGAGATTGTTAGGGTTCTTAAAGAGGAGGCAAAGATCTCCTCCCAAATAACAAATAAAAGCCATGTAAAACATATTGCATGTTCTCTGAGAAAAATGCCATTGCTCTGCCCTCCCTGCACTTCAACACCACAGATTCAAACACACAACCGGACAGCTCAGTGATAGATAATGGGTTATGAAGTCTCATTCACAGGCCAGTGGCCAAAATAAAGCTTAGACTGTTAGCAACCAAAAATCCTCGCAATCAGATAGCATTTCGGTGGTCTACGTGAAATGAGTTGGTGGTTTCAGGCAAGTTCCCAGTGAACAGGTCACAAATGTTGCTGTCACAAATATCACTCTTGGCAGTGTCACGAGGAAAAGGGATGACTGAGCCATAGAGGCTGAACTACCATCTCACTCAAGAGATGGTCCTCCTTTGTCAGAGTGAAACATACCGTGAAGAGAGGGCTTTCCTTTCACAAGAATCACGGTCTTAAAAATGTATAAGAAGAGTTCAGACAAATGTAATCAAAGGAGTCTAGTTCCTCTTTAAGAAATTAATTGTAAGTGATGTGATGTTGTTCTGCTGAAACAAACA
This sequence comes from Chelonia mydas, assembly GCF_015237465.2. Classification (NCBI taxonomy): domain Eukaryota; kingdom Metazoa; phylum Chordata; order Testudines; family Cheloniidae; genus Chelonia; species Chelonia mydas. The sequence goes on from NC_057853.1 coordinate 98,508,707, forward strand.
GGCGACGCACAAATTTACAGTGTGTTAAGAGTGCAAAAATCAGTTATTGTCATGTTGCTGAGTTTTCTGCAGATACCAGTGGCACATGCCTTCAGTTGTTAGTGGTCACTGTCTTGTCCAGTGCTGAATAAAACTGCACTTCTTATATGAGAATCCTGACTGCTGATATGAGAGGGTTTAACAGGTGTTCTGTATCCCAGAGTCAGCACAAAAACAATCTGGTTCTCATGGTAACAACTTTTCAAATTAAACAACAGAGTAAATGGGCCCAGAAACCCCATATAACTTGTTAGCGGATTTGTTAATGACTCTCATTGGGCGGCCCTAAATTACATAACCTGCTATTGCCAAAATCTGCATTTTGGAAGATGGTAAAGCATGTTTTTCAGCTGACTCTGTCCCTTTCTTAGGATTGCATACTCCTTGGCAGTGAAGACGAGACTATATGAAGATGGAGAAGCATGTCCATTTTAAATGCAAATATATCCTGTGGTTTTTTTTGAGAAGAGATACATAAATGATACACATACGTGAAGGTATCTTTGAAGTGGTTTATGAGTTGTGAGGAGGAGGAGGAAAGAGAGAGAGCAAAGGGGGCAAATTTTGCCCTCAGCTAGATCCCATGCAATCCTATTGAACTCTTCACAGTTATTGATCACGTCAGGGAAGAAAATGTGCGTGCATGAGAGACCCCCACCACCAAGATTCTGAGTTGCCAATGAGGAGCACTCAGCACAGCGGAGGAGAGGGGGAAACAAAGGCAATTTTAAATGATCCTTATGGTCCCCAATCCAGGGGTGATGTATGTGCTGCTCTCGTCCTCAGCATAAACTAGAGCACCCTGAAGACTAAAGCAATCTTTGTTTGCTGCCAAATAACCCCATCCCTCTAGGGGATTGCTGGTCCATGCCCTTTGTGTCAGTGGTTGGGAAGTGGTGGACACAGCATCTGTTACAGTACCTCTATGTCACCTTAGAATTCCTCCTGCAGATGGAGAATCTTCCAGTGACTACAACTTTAGGACACCTTTGCACAGTGAAAGCACTGCAAAGCTGTTCTAAACCAGGGCAGGATCTGGACCGTAGTATAAAAAACAAAGGGCTCACATAAGTCCTGGTCCTGCAAAGCAATGGATCTGTGTAGACACGAGTCAACACAATTCCGCATGGGAAAAAAGGAAGATCATGTTTCAGGTCCTGGGATATACATACCCATATATATATTTTGTCAGTGTTTCTCCAAAGCTCAAAGGAAAGGTTTGCATACAGAAGCTCATGAGCATTCAACAGCAGGGTAGCATAACCAAAAATAGGTATTGAATTATGAATATTTGGTTATGCTGAAAATAACTTTACAAAAGGAAAAAATAATATTCATATAGCAAGGATAATACTGACTGTTTTGTATAGGATCTAAGTGCTATAGCAATGGGTGCATTACAAATAGCTAAAATACATAAAGAGAACAGAGTTGCAATTTTACAAAATGGAACGTTTGCGAGGTATCCCTTTGCTATCACTTTAACAACTAGGGAAGGCAGTGTTGGCTAGTGTATAGAGCACTAGATTGGGACTCAGGAAAGCTGGATTCTAGTCCCAGTTCTGTCACTGGTCTGCTCAGTGACTTTGGACAAGTCACTTCACCTCTTTGTGCTTCAGTTTCCCATATATAAAATGATACTTTTTTTGAGAACTTCTCATGAAAAATACTATATGAGATTATGATAATAATTATTTAACAGCAAATCAATCAGAGATTGATTTTGTATATTTAAAACCTATACCAGTATACATTTAATTTGCACCCTAAACAATTTGCGAAACTGTTTTATACCTTTTGCTTTGTATCATTCATAGTAGAATGTCAAGGATTTTCAAAAATGTACATGAAAAATTACATAACATACTGATAATGTAGACAAGTACATAAATGCAATGTTTTTTTATTACTGGTGTTTATTTATCATCCTTGAAATGCACATCATAAAAATTCAGTACATCATCTTTAATCTTACAACATTTGTTTTAGTAACGGTATAGTATTTCAAATGCAGTGATGCAACTGTGAAAGGAAATGAGGTACTAAAAAGTGCATCTTTCAAGATGCTGAACATTTTAGATTCAAGATTATTTGGTATAGCTTTCTTAATCTGTATGAATAGATGCAAAACATTACACTGATTCATTTTCTATTCCACTTTGCAGTTTTTCCTTTATAAGGCTCAAACTATGCTTATTTAAGTACTCTAGAAATAAGAATATGAACTTGGATCTCAAAGCTGCAGGGTGCTAATTGCCCTCAACATTCAGCACTTTGCAGGATCAAGCCCTTGAACAGAAATGGAAGGCAAATGGATTAAAAAAAGCTGATGATGGAAAGGAGCTAGGGTAATGGATATTATATAGGTTGTTAAATTATTTTTTAAAACTTAGATGTAGACAATATGTAGTACATGGTGGTATAAAAATGTGACAGATCTTATTCACAACTGGCAACGCCACAAGTGAATTATGCAGGACATTTCCAGTGAGCATCAATAACATTTTTATACATCACCACACCATCATGTGTTCTGGTTAAGTCACACTTTAAGTTATTTTTTAAATTATTGATATTCTTTTTGATATCTTTCCATCCATAAAATCTATATTAGTTACTACCTACAGGTCTTGGAGTGACAGTATAAACAGCAATAATAAACTGTAAAAAATGCAAAGATATTTAAATTAGCTTTTCTATAAATCAGGGTGTTCTGATGCTAAGGTCATATACCTTGCAAACCTAAAGGGCCAAACACACTCCTCCTGATTCAGCTCTTTTGTGCTACTCAGGTGGTACGAAATAGTGAGACTGTCTGTAGCTGGCCAGCTGAGATTTCCCTCAGAGAAAGAGGGAGAGGCACACTGCTCTGCTGGTGCAAAGTCCACTCCTATGCCAACTTCCCCCTGAAGTACAGTGCGAATTCAGGTGGAAAAGGACATGCCACCAATTCTCAGCTGAAATATGATCCTTTGGGGACCACAGCCAGCTGGCACAAGTTAAAGCAGTCCATAGGCTGCTGTAATTCACCCTGGGGCTGGCACAGATCATTCTATAGAGTGAAACTGGATCCCTGATGGCTCACCACTAACACGCTGCTGTACCATGCAAATCTCACCCAGATGCTTTATATGCAAGAGGAAATCCGGGCATCTCACATTTCCAGTGGGATTCACCTTCTGTTCCTATCTCTGAGGGGAGCTAGGAATTAGAACCTTGGCACTAGTCCAAAACAGATTATAGCAAGTGTAACTTGATTCCTGCTTTTAATCTGATCCCTCTTTTTTGGGGTGTTGCTTGAGTTAGGAGGATAGGGTGAGAAAGTGTTTTGATGCCAGGTTCTTTTTATTTAAAAGATTACCGCTGCTGGGAACCAGAAGTGGTACTGGCACAGATTAACAGGCAAAGTGCAAGTGATGACATCAAAGGTGCAAAATAAATAAAATTTTGTCCATGGTTGCAGAAATAAGATAATTTATGCCATGTTTGTCATAATGTATGATGTGCATATGATTTGTTTGTTATGTACCGTGTGCGTATGCATCATTCTACACAGCATTGGAAATAATTAAAGAAAATGCATTTCAATCACCCGGTAATTTAAAAATATTGAATATCACTTCAGTTTGGTTTAATTGTGGTGACAACTTTCAGACTACTGAAATAATTAAACCTGCTAAAATTTATTAGAGCCCTAAGGACATTTTGGAAGGAATACTATCCCAATCCTCTGCTTTAAAACCTCAGCTACATGTAATGTAATTTTTATCAATAACCAAGCAGTTCATAACATTAGAGCTCCATTGAAATCTTCATGCTGTGAAATCTAATTCATCCAATACATGAATCCATCACTTACACAGACCCTATCTCAAATGCTATAAAACTTCCAAACCCATAGATTTGTCTCCAACAAAAACAACATGAAGGGGCCTTTCAATCAATAACGGAATCCCTCTGATTCAGGTTCCAGTTGAATATTTTCTCCAACTTTGCTTTTGTTCTTCTGGGTAGAGGCCCACAAGGGAAAGAGCTTGTTTTCACTCGCAGCCTCATCAATACCTAAATCCTGGTGAACAAGTGACACTGAGAAGCTGTAATCAATAGCTCCCTGTGCGTTTTTTCTTCTGGTCAAATGGTTCAGCACTACTGACAGGCCTGACACTTAGAACATGATGCTAAATCTTTATCAACAGCCATCTAGGTGACTGGCAGAACAAGACTCGGGTGGTCATTAACGCTCATGGCAATCTGTGAATAAACTAACTCCTCAATAATGCGTTTGTTTAGAAAAAGGTGGGGAAAAAACTCTCTGCACAATGTATTGATTGCCTCTGAACTGCATTTAGCAAATTCTGTCTGAGGATGAAACAGAGTGGTGTTCAACTGTGGTGCTCTGCTTGTTAAGAGTTTTCAATTTGACGCAATAGAAAACTGACCATCCTCTTACACTGGTTGATGGACTGAATACTTACAGAAAGCTGCCAAACTGTCAAAAATAGATCAGTGAGGCCATAATGGAAACAGCTGAAATATCAAGTTATAACATACAACAAAAATCACACTTAGCAAAAAATAATCTTTCAGTGTTCTCATGTCCCATTGCTTTTTCTCCCCTATTCCCTGATAGAAACAAATACTATAATATGAACCAGCATGTGTTCAAGTTTATTGCCAGCCACCTAAGGAATTAATGCACAACTAGTTTTATGCATTTGCAACATTTCAAATCCATACTTCACGATCTTCTCTTAAATGCACAATTACTCTATTCAGTCTTGAATATTTCAAAAATGTGGGTTGAATAATATTCTTGACTTATGTTAGATCGATATTAGTGTCAAGTTATACACTTAGTTAGGTTTTAGCCTGAACAATAACATAAGCAGAAAGAATATAAAGAGACTTTATACAGTTATTGCTGCTGTTAACAGACCACTGAAGACATCTTATTTAAGTCATAGAATAGTCATTTATGATGGCCTTGGACTAATCAGCCCAACATTCCGTATCTCCCATGAGTCTCCGTGATTTCTTTTTGATCCTCCTATAGTATTCTAATGAGATTTTTAATTGAACTTTATGGGTTCCCTTTGAGGACCACAGACCTAACAATCAATCTAAACTGCAGTAAACTATTTGAAGTTTTTCTTGCAAAAGGTGAGCCATCCCTGCCATGTCCTTGGCATAATTTGAAGCAAAGATGTTGCATCTCTCAGCTGCTGCCGGCACCTTTTCCACCTTCTCATAAAGTTGAAGGTCATTGTATGAATTATGTGAAGCAACCTAACTACAAAGGAAACTTGTACAATGTATACTACTGAAATTAAGCACCAACCAGACATGATTTGTAGAAGAGAGAAGTATTTTGTTAGGTGGTGGAAAATATATGGCATACATTTTTTTATTATTACTTTTGATTTCAGTCATGGTAGGTTTTTACATATAGTTCTGTTTTTTAAACCCTTGTTTCTAGTGATAATACAACTGACAACCCTCAGGAAATCATGTTTTATAATTTTAGTGACTTTGGTCATATTTGGACAGGCACATTTATGGAGATTAATAGTGTAAGAATAGATTCATCAGACAGGTTGCAAAACAATACATGTTTCTGAATACTGTTACTAGTACCAGTCAACTGTCATTAACCAGATAATATGTGCCAACAAGTGCTGATGTCATATATTGTGGTAAGTATTTTGCATAGCTGGTACATTAAGGATTATAGTCTGTATTCACTAAACTTGAAACCACTATGTTATTTACAAAAATCTGTTTACTCATAGTGGCTTTTGAAACTGCACACTTTCTTTTCAGGCATATCCTTAAACTCAGGACACATTGGGGGACACACAATAACAACAATTAGCTCTTCAGAATGCTGTAAAAGCAACTGATTTATGCATTTTTGGCACATTATACAAAAGCTATGATTACTCAAAAGGGCATTTCCATCTTAATAAAGACATGTATATTATTCATGTAGCAGTTGTAATGCAGTAGTGCTTGTAAGGACTCAACCTGCAATTTCACCAAAATATTTAATACTATGTCAAAATGGATGAACTGCGTTTAGTTAGATTTAAAACTTCATTACCCTCCCTCATTGAAAAAATGCAAATTTTAAACACTTAGCTAATGTATAGTCAAATATACTAGGTCTGATGTTGTGTTTGTAAAGTTTGCAAATGCAATACAAAAAGTATATTAAGGATTTTGTAAGTGCACATGAGACTTTCATATGAAACAATCTACAACCACAGTATGATACCATGTTTTGTCAATATGTTGTGCTGTACTTGACAATACAACTTATTTTAATATGATAGATTGCTTTCCAATACAGTATGGTGTACATTAAGACAAGGCAATACAATGCAAACCTACAGGAAACAGTTCTCAAAGAATAACAATGTAGTTTTGTGCAAAAGGATATGTAATTGCTATTGCCTAGAAATGTACCCAGCTTTGCCCTCAGGCTGCAGTGGAGCAGCAGCATCCAAAGTAGAGGTAACAGCAGGTTGTGGTGTGAAAATTCCTGCTTTTTCCCCTGTGAGCAAGGATGAAAATAGTTCTGAAAATATACAGCAAAGCTATGGCAATTTTTAAAAATGGGATCCATCCCATGCTGCAGCTACAGTATTTTCTGTTCCTGGTATACCACTACATTTCAACATACTACAGATTACTGCACTGCGTTAGGCAAAGGCATATACTAATACAATACCATACCAACATTTCACAATGGAAACTTGCTAATATCAAATATTAATATTACTATACTGTAATGATGCTCCTGTCTTGTCCAACACAAATACTTTCATTATTGCATATCTCCTATACCTCTAATTAGAGGTCCCATATAGATTCTACACAAGTACACATGCATAATTTTATTGTATTCCAAAAGGATTTTCTTTGACATGTCTCTGTTATTTTCTATTAAAATCTGCATGCTGTTCTTAAAACTACAAGTCCTAGTATGTGGGTCAGTTATGCTAGATTTCCTTTATAAATCAGGATAAATATTCAGTGTATGTGTCACCGTGAAAAGCAAAACTTTATGATTTGTATATGTAAAGTCACCTCCACTTGCGAATACAAATTTTTGTATTCACTTTCCTACCACATGTTGTAGTCTCTTATGTACCTTATTAAAGAAAAACCTGAGGAAACTGAATATAAAAATAACATGGAAGGTCAAAGATTACAGCAGATATGATGCCAGAGAAATAAAGACATAGTAAAGTATGGAAAGATACACATTCCGAGGGCATTTGGTAATGAGGAGAAACATGCTCAAGAATGGCTGAAAAGGCCACAATGTTATTAACAGAAACCGAATCAAACGTCTTTGTAGGCAGGTAGCTGGGGCATCAGTGGAAAGATGAATAGGCAATAACATCCCCTTTACTGTTTCTGGCCTTCCCCTTTCTGTACTTGTGTAACGATGAATGGTGAAACCAGTGTTGTTCTATTAGCCCAAAGAGTGTGGATCCCACAGATGATACCAAGGGCTGACTATGGCCTGCAGTGCTGGCATCACCTTGTGCACCAAAGTTGCAACCAATGTCATACTGAGATACACATCCAGAATCCATTCGTCCCACAGTGTGGTCTAATCTCAGGGAAGGGGCAAATATCCCAAAGCCCAAATACAGTGGAGTTGAGAAGCCAAATTCCCTCTTTCTTCTCCCTCCACATGCCGATTTCTAATGACCTAACCCATGTGCCAGGACCTATAAACCTGAAGCTTAATATATAGGTCACACTGATGGATCCCAGCCAAACCTTGAGCCAACTGGATATGCTGAAAGTATTTGAGGCAACTGTTAGACAGCTCACTAATGACTTTACAAAACCAGAGGTCCAGACTCTCAACTCATGTAAATTTGATAACTTCACTAAGTTTAATAAAGCTATGCCATTTACCCAGCTGAGGTTCTGGCCCAGCTTCTGAAGTGGGGGGAGAACCTGGCCAGCCCAGACAATCCAGAACCTGAGCTGCTGGGAAAATGAGTCCTAGTTGTGCCTTTATGAATGAAGAATCTATTTGCTCCTCTCACATTGCCAGAACTATTTTCAGGCCCAGAGGGATGAACTAGTTTATAACTCAGTTAAAAGCCATTCACATCCTGTGAGAAAGTGTCACTGTTAAGTGACAAAGGATTCCCCATCCCCAAGAGTATAAAAAAAAGTTTAAGAATAGCAAAATGTTCATAGGTTGACGAATTAAATTAAAACAAGTGCAATGCTTCTTTTCAAACCTACTAACACCATAAATGGTGGGGAATAAATCATATTAAACTGGTTTATGCATTAATGCTGATTAAAAACACTTACTGACCTTATTACTCATGGTAGAGTAGTTTTCATAGCAGATAAATTTAATCTAATGACATTTAGCCCACAAAGCTTTCCGTCTAAACCCACCATCTTCCATCAACTTTATTTGAAAGTTGACATGAACTTACAGGATTGCTTCTCATTGCTCCTCCCACTGCTCTTGCTGCTTTGCTGTTGCCTGCCAGGTCTGCTAATTGCTTGTAAGAAACTGCCTCTCCAAATTTCACGTCTCTCAACAGGGTCCGTAACACTTGTCTGGTGAATGAATCTGAAAAAAAGAAGCAGCAATACACTATTCATAAGGATGGCTTAAATAGCCAAGATAAAGATCATTAAGAACTCTTACATAACCTATGGAATGAACAGCAACTTTTCTATTTGAAATTAAAACAGGCCAGATATTCAGTCCTGTTATTGTGTTCTATATTACTGTATTTAAATACATGATTATTAGAGTGCTTCAAGTAATTGATCACTATAAAAAAGGGATTTAAGGCTTTGATTTTTCTATATTTTTAATTTGCTTCAAGTACAATTATCCTGTTAACTCGTACAATATGGTTTTCCATTAAATTGGCAGAATATAAATTAGCACAGAGTCAAATTAAAGAGGGAAGAAATAACTGACTCTACCTATTTTACAAAGCTCTTGTATCTCTAGTTAATTTCAAACTTCAGCTGGGACACACTGGAAAAGAAGCCCTAGAGCCAGTGGACTTGGTATTATCCTGGCTGACTGCATTTTATAGTAGAGACCCCCAAGCTACTGTTCAGAATTCTAGACATTATAAAATGTAAGGCCTGTCTGTGACCTTCAATGTACAGTACATCCTTAATGATAAGGACATGACAAATAAAATAACTTCTATTATTTTAGTTTTAATTTACAATAATCAAATTGCTTTTAGCTTTCATCCTGTTGCAATATTGCATAAATGAATGCATTAGAACATTTCTCCCCTCTGTTTGCACAGTTTTAACTTTCCATCCAAGGATTATTTTACAGTAAGAAAACCAATAGGTAGTTTCGGATTTAGTTTCGTTTAACAGCTATTGTTCTTCCAAGACACTTGCAGAAGCTGTGATGAAAACTACAAAACATCTCTACTGTGGGTAACAAACTGTAATAAAAAATAAGAAGCAAACAATGATGAAAATACCAGTCTCATCCTTCGGCAATGAAACAAACTGATTAAAAACATTTCCTTCTTATTCTGATACTGAGTGCCACTGACTATGTTATATGCAAACCTAATGAAATGTGATTTTGTTCTTAAAGGAAACCCATACACCATTATTTGTGTGTTAAATAATAAAAATCACTTCTTAACTGAAGGGAATGATAATCACTTCATTGAAAAAAATCTGTTTAGTCTTTATTATAACATTAAGCAAATTAAACATCAGCATAATCCAGGTGATACTAGAAAAGGGTCATCAAAGAAATTAACTTTGTTGTTCATTAATTTACATGGATTAGTAGAGGGCAAAGAGATAGCAAATCTGCTCTAGTTTTTTATGATATAATTTCAAACTGTACACCATTTGTGGCAGTAGGGTGACTTTGGGGTTAATCAGACTGATTTGTCCTTTTAATTGCTTTCTATTCAAAGAAAATTCATTAGATAATGTTCTCTTCAAAATTCATGAATCAATTTAACTGAAGAAACCACATTAACAGCTTTGGGTTCATTAGCACATGCAGTTGTGTTACTAGCTGATTGCTAGGAGGGTTTCCTTAGGCAAACAGATTTTGTTTACTGTGATTTCTTTAGAAAGGTTTATTTCAAATCAAATTGTTACTTATTATTTTTTTAACCTCTTTTTAAGCCAGCAAGATTAGTGTTAACCTTGAGCACTCAGGGATTTCAGGGAATTATTGCCTGATGTCATTTTTTAAATCAATGAAATAAAGTAAATCCACATTGCCAGGGACTTGCTCCAAATTCCCCCTGCCCTCACCCCCACCCCCACCATTTTTGGCAGAGGAATAGGAGGCGGGTTAGGCCAGCAGGGTAGGTGGACCTGGAACTTTACAAAACCTGTAGGAATAAAATGAGAAGTCTGTGCAAACTTAACTGGACCATGGAATAGTTACAGGAAACAATGGAATGGTTCCAAAATCATCATTTGAGAGCAAAGCAATAATGGTCCTTTGTAGCATGATGGCCAAATTATTGAGTACCTTTTAACATTCTAAAAATATTGTATAATAAAACAATTATGTATCTGTATGTAAGCACAGAGATAATATTTTCTGATTTACCGTACATTTTTCAAATGAAACAGTATATACTGTATCTTTACTGTCACAAAAAGTTAGACGTTATAGCTCAAAATAATGAAATATTTAGCAATCATGCACATCATTTTATAAATGTATCTGAAAACTCAATTTTGCCCTGTAGGGAGCAAATGCATTAATTAGTTTAAGCAGCTCGAAGAGACAGTGCCAAATACTGTTATTAAACTGTCTACAAGTGTTAGTGCCTGTATGCATAACCCGCTCAAAATTAGATGGCTGAACCTTCACCAATTTTCAGTACAGGTGCCAACATTTTATGCTATTAAATATCATTATAAAGTGTAGTAAAATTTGCACATAAAAATTAACACACACATTCTCTCTCTCTATATATACACACATGAAAATGCTTTATATTTTCATGAGGTTAGGATGACTGCATAATTCTTGAGCTGCAGATTGAAGCAGAGCCATGATTGAGGTATACTACATCATCCAAAATGACTAGCAAAAGTGTTTTGTGTTCTCCATCCCTGCCACTATCATGGTGTACATATTGTATATGTTGCTTAAGAAATATATTCCATTCGGTATAGTAGACTCTCTGCTGCCCTCTTTCCAGACAATGGTTGTTGCTAACACTAGAGCACCTGACTTTGTTCAGACATCTATTCTGTTTTAATTGGTAAACAGCTTCTCAAATTTTATCCCTAATAAGTACATTGTGAAAGGGGTGATATGCTGAGATGATTGGTGATGGCTTTCTTGTCCAATTGAACCTGCTAGAAACAAGCTTTTCTAAGAGCTGCATTGATCATATCTGAAGACTGTAAATAAGGGATTCATTCAAAACTTGAAATCTTTCAGTAAAACTCACTCTTCCCATAGAGATGGGGAACCACAATAACAGGCAATAGATATAGATAGCAATATAGATAACAATAGATATAGATAGCAATATACAGTCCCTGATGATTTTTCCTTGCATTGCTTTTAAGAGAACAGTATAATGACGTCCAGGCTGCAGGTATTTCAATGAGAGATGCATGTTAGAAGTTCATGTCGGACAAAGGGCTTAAGGTCTGCTAGGCCACAGACCTAGGTAACCTATACAACAACTGGCCATTCTGAAGGAGGTCAGAAGATGTCTCATTCCAGATCTTGGGCAACAGGAGGAAGCTGGTTGCATGGGGAAGTGACCAGCCAGTAGGAAATACTTTGCATTCTCGAAAGGCACTAAGAGAAATTGGGAGGCTAGATAGTAAAGGAGGAAGGAATGTGTGAAAAATATAATGGAGCGGAAAGAGGAAAAAAGGGATGGAGGAGAAAAAACAATGGTGAGGGTACAAAAAAAAATAGAAAACTGCACAAAATAAATGACAAGGCAAGAAAAAAATCATATATGAGAGAGAAAAAAATCCTGCTCTCAGGGATATACTGCTGAGGATGTGAGAGATCCATGGGATCACAGAAGCTAGGAATTATGTTTTCAGGGATTGCTTGTGGCTTGGTATGGGGATTCTGTAGCTCTGTTGGAGGCACTGTTTTGTTTGAGATGGCCAATACAGTTTAGCCCTGGGTACTCTTATTTGAGTACCTAACTGCAGTGGTTGTGGCCATTCAGTGACCACAACAGGATGGTCAATAGAATTAACAATAACTATGATTCTTGACCCCTTCATCACTGCCTGGGGTCGAAGCTGAAGCCTGAGGGCTTCAGCCCTGGGTGGCAGGGCTCAGGTTACAGGCCCCCTGCCTGTGGCTTCGGTTTTGGCCCCTCAGCTTAGGGTGGTGTAGCTCATGCTTTGCTCCCTGGGGCAGCTGGGCTTGGGCGGGCTCAGGCTTCGGTCCCTCCTCCTGGGATCATGTAATAATTTTTCTTGTCAGAAGGGAGTCACGGTGCAATGAAGTTTGAGAACCTCTGATCTAGGCATAATAACTACCACAGAGGAAATTTGGGGGCAAGTTCAAAAGGTAAGAGGCCTAATACCTCCTCCTTATCCCATGGGCCAAGAGTGAGGCTAGACAGGACAAGACAGGAAGACAATTCACCAAAAACTCATTGTTGGGAACCAGATACCTTATTCAAGTCTATTTTTAAGTGTGATTCCAAATGTAAACAGACAAATTCCTACATCCACCACATCAGTTGTGTAGATTGTGCAGTCTGTGTCTGCTTGCATGATATATACATACATTACAGTAGATACAGAATGTGGAATGTGGCCTTGCCTTACTCAAAATATTAGATTTAGTTTTACAAGTTAGTTATGACCTTTATGACCTCATAAGTTGCAGAACCAAAGAAAAGACTAAAGTGGTTCATGAAGGTCAAACAAAGTGTAACAATAAATTACTACTTTTCAAATTGGAGATTTCCTATTAAATGTATACAATCCCATAATTAACTTTATAGTGAGAAATGCATTTTTAAAAATATTTTAAAAGTGAACATTGACTCTAAAACACTCAAACCATAGTGAGGTTCCATTTTTATCATCCCTCAATTACTTCCCTATTAGTTTTACTTGTAAAATGAATAAGTTTATTTTTTTTTCTAACTGCTATTACTGCAAAATCAACCTTGGACCTGAAAGTGAGGTTGACTTTTTCTGCCTAATACATCAATAGCAGGAATGGAGATTTTTCAGTTAAAATATAACAATTCTGTTTATGTCGTATGGGTCTAAAGGTATATCTACACTACAACTGGGGTTGTGATTGAGCTTGTGGAGACATACCTGCACTAGCTTTAATCTAGCTAAATTGCTAAAAACAGCAGTGAGAACATGATGGACTGCATGAGCAAATATGTACCGAGGGGTGCCTCAGCACTGAGATGTTCAGATACCAGTATGATGGGTCCAATATTAAAACCTAGATAGATAAATTAGATAGATTATATACAGCCAATATTTAAAAACAGGTATGGCCTGTGTGATTTACACACAACTCTGTGTTGCAGAGGTGCACTATGCCTAGGAGAGTAAGGGAGAGATTATGCATCAGTTGGAAAAATTGTCTCTGGGAGTGCTTCCCATCCACAGGAGGTGCATGTTCTATGCCATCCATTAGGTACCAGGAACCACAGTTATCAAACCTGGTCCACAGGGTTTTAAGAACCAGTAAGTTCTGTCCTGCCAACAGTTGCCAGAACTAGAAGCTCAACTAGGCCAGAGGACTCCAGTCCTGGGATCTGATTGGTGGAACTCAGGGTGGTCCTGACTGGTTCCCTGCTTCTAGTTAAACCAAGCACAGGAAGAGGAAGTTGTCTATTCAACTGAGTTTCCCTTGGGGCTGCTTCCCTTGAGCTTGGGGCTGCTTCCCTTGAGCTACCTGCTCCCACTGCCTGACTTTAGTATTCTGCCCCTGCCTGCCTCCTGCTCTGACCACTAGGTCAGACCACCCCATGTCTCAGTTTTGACATTAGGATTGGACAGACTGCTCTACAGGTAAATGTGGATCCAGATGAGTAGGATCATGGTCATATCTATTCCTCACCCTCTCTCAGGATATCTGCTTGATGGAAGGATAAGAAGTCAAAAGGTTCTGCTCACAAGGACTGGTATTGTGATTGGCCCTCGTGTCAACCATGCAAATGTCAACCCTGTGTTAAGACTTTTTTTTTGATAAATTCTGTGTATGCCCAGCTCTGAAAATGGAGTGTTTTTCAGCAGTACTGTGAAAAACCATAATCACAACTGACTCTCATTGGCATTCTTGAAAAGTTTCAATAGAGGCAGCACAAAGTGAAAGAACATGGAGACTTTCACTCACTCACAGATGTTGGCCCTTCAGGTCAGGGTTGAGATATATTGGCCGGGCCAGTGAGGATGCTCTATTGCATTGTTTGTGCTGAATTAGTTCTGTGGATAGAGAACTTCAGGGCTGTGGAAAGGGATCACCTGGACTGTCACAAGCACTAAATTCATATAATTGTATTAAGAGATTAAATTAGAAAGTTATGCGATATAAATAATACACATAATGGGCAGCAGTGAGACAGTACTTTTATTTCTACTAGTTTCAGAGTAGCAGCCGTGTTACTCTGTATTCACGAAAAGAAAAGGAGTACTTGTGGCACCTTAGAGACTAACCAATGTATCTGAGCATAATAAATTGGTTAGTCTCTAAGGTGCCACAAGTACTTCTTTTCTTATTTCTACTAGTGTGCCTTTTAGCAGAGGGTCCACAAAACTCACTTGAGCTGCATCTCTTATGTATATTTCAATGATACAATTCAAGGCGTTATTTCACTTTGAAAGCAAACAATGCTATTTTTTCTCTAGTGGAGAAAACATTCTGTGGCAATAACTGCTTCAGTAGAAAACTTTACATCAACAGCAACATAATTCAATTATATAACTATCCACCGTTCAAGTAATTCTCATTACATATTCAAAACTGCTGACCAAGATTACAGTAACTTTCAACTGTCTGATAATGACAGCACAGAGGCAGAGTGGTTCCTTCAAGCATTTTAAGTGAAGAACATTAAATAAAGTCCAGCATTTGTAGTAGACCTTGAAATTCAATGTTAATACTAAAATATTCCCCTTCCATCCTGACCTCAAAATGGTTGGGGTACCAACATGGCACCTGGATGTTCCAATATTCCCTGTAGTATGTTCTGCAAGTGCAGCTCAAGGGAGTAAACATTTTTTTATCTGAAACTGAAGGATGTAAAGATATAAACATTTAGCAGGCTATATCTAAACACTACAGCTCTCTGAAAGTTTGCTACCAGATTGGAATTTCACTTGTGGCTCTGCCTTGGGATGAAAAGTTGTGTGTGAAGTATGTGTGGATGAAGGGGTGTGTATACATGTGTTTTATATTTATATGTTTCTGTATCATGTAAGTCAGGGAAAGGGGAAAATATGGTTAAATATTACAGAGAATTTTGCCATATTTGATATATAGTTACAAGGACATCTTTAGCCTTGTGCACATCAACAGGCCAACCCAAGTCAGAATGCAGTTTAACAGGAGCTGTGTCTGGTCTCTGCTTTAATATGGCTTTAACTACAGTTCCCTTCCGATTGTTGACAGGGTTCTATCCTTACAAGCAAACAACTCTCTCTGGACCTCGTCCATCAGTCTTTATTCAGGCTAAATGTCCTGGAGGTCAGTGGGAGTTCTGCCTGAGTAACGATCATAGTTCTGGGGCCTTTCTTACATGCTAACTAATGGTGTGCACATATAAAGGTAAAGTATAACACAC